>NC_088637.1:217735-296413 GCF_036013475.1 Columba livia | reverse complement strand
TGTAAGCTCCGCCTACAAACCCCAGACCCCACCCCCAAAGCTCTAAGCCCCACCCACAACCCGTAGACCACGCCCACAATGCTCTAGACCCTGCCCACAATGCCCTAAGCCCCGCCCACCCACGCCCCTTTCCCAAGCCCCGCCCTTTCCCAAGCCCCGCCCCTTTCCCAAGCCCCGCCCCTCTCTTGCAGAGCCTGATCCCCGAGATCAAAATGGGGGGCGGGGGAGGGGCCAGCGACCCCCCCCCGGAGCTCCCGCCCCCTCCCGGCGACCAGGGGGAGGGGCCTGATGACGTCAGCGAGGGGGCGGAGCCCCCGGGGGGCGGGGCCAGCACTCCCCCCCCCATTGAAGATCATCAGGACCGTCACCCAGGTGGGTCCCGGCCACGCCCCCCCTCGCTCTGATTGGCCAGCGCCTTGAGGCTCCCCCCCTCCCCCTTCCCATATTGACTGGCCACGCCCCCCTTGCAGGTGATTGGTGCAGAGAACGGCGGGGAGGAGCCCGCGGGGGGGGGAGGCGCTGAGGCCACGCCCCCCGGCGCTCAAGCCACGCCCCCCGGCGCCGAGGCCACGCCCCCGGAGCCGCCCATTAAGAAAAGTAGGTGAATGGAGATGGGGGGGGGTGGGGGGGGGGGTGGGGTTTAAACCCCCATTGCAACCCATTGGAAGCGGTGGGGGGGAACGGACGGTTGTGATTGGTCGTTCGCAGGCCCCGCCCCCCCGCCCCGCCCCCCCCGCGGCTTCTCGCTGCCCGTGGACGAGCCCGTGAGGCGGGAACGCGCCCCTCCCCCCCCCGGCAGCGCCCCAGCCGCATCGTGCACCTCTGCAACCTGGTGAGACCCACGGATTGACCCATAGATTGACCCATAGATTGACCCATAGCGACCCATAGAGACCCATAGGGACCCATAGGGACCCATAGGGACCCATAGGGATCCACATCGTGCACCTCTGCAACCTGGTGAGACCCACGGATTGACCCATAGATTGACCCATAGCGACCCATAGATTGACCCATAGATTGACCCATAGCGACCATAGAGACCCATAGGGACCCATAGGGACCCATAGATTGACCCATAGCGACCATAGAGACCCTAGAGACCCATAGCGACCCATAGATTGACCCATAGATTGACCCATACATTGACCCATAGATACCCATAGCAACCCATAGCTGCCCCACATCCCGCCCCATAAGTGCCCCAGAGAGACCTCGTTCCTCCCTCATATTCACCCCACACCTGCCCCATAGCTGCCCCATAAGTGCCCCACATCAACCCCATTTCCACCCCAAATATATCCCCATATCAACCCCATTTCCACCCCATATTTCCGCCCCACCCCCGCCCCATAGCCGCCCCATAGCCGCCCCACACCCGCCCCATAGCTGCCCTATAGCTGCCCCACAGTGCCCCATAGCTGCCCCATAGCCGCCCCACCCCCGCCCCACGGTGCCCCATAGCTGCCCCACACCCCACCCCATAGCTGCCCCACCCCCGCCCTATAGCCGCCCCATAGCCGCCCCACGGCTGCCCCATAGCTGCCCCACACTCCACCCTATAGCCGCCCCACCCCTGCCCTATAGCTGCCCCATAGCCGCCTCACCCCCCGCCCCACGGCTGCCCTATAGCTGCCCCATAGCCGCCTCACCCCCCGCCCCACGGCTGCCCCATAGCTGCCCCATAGCTGCCCCACACTCCACCCTATAGCCGCCCCACCCCTGCCCCATAGCCACCCATAGCCGCCCCACCCCCGCCCCATAGCCGCCCCATAGCTGCCCCACCCCTGCCCCATCCCTGCCACATAGCTGCCCCCACACCCCACCCCCACCCCACCCCCGCCCCATGGCCGCCCCATAGCCTCCCCACCCCCCACCCCATCCCCGCCCCATAGCTGCCCCATAGCCGCCCCACCCCCCACCCCATCTTGGCCCCATAGCCGCCCCACCCCTGCCCCATAGCTGCCCCATAGCCGCCCCACACCTGTCCCATAGCTGCCCCACCCCTGTCCCATGGTGCCCCATACCTTCCCTATAGCTGCCCCATAGCCGCCCCATAGCCGCCCCACCCCCGCCCCACACCTGCCCCATAGCTGCCCCACCCCCCACCCCACCCCCACCCCACCCCCGCCCCATAGCCGCCCCATAGCTGCCCCACACCTGCCCCATAGCCACCCCACCCCCCACCCCACCCCCGCCCCACCCCCGCCCCATAGCCGCCCCATAGCCCCCCCCGGCGCCCCTGAGTGTCTCCGCTGGCAGGTGCGCCCGTTCACGCTGGGGCAGCTGAAGGAGCTGCTGGGGCGCACGGGGCGGCTGCGCCACGACGACTTCTGGATCGACCGCATCAAGAGCCACTGCTACGTCACCGTACGTGGGGCGGGGTGTGGGGCGGGATGTGGGGCGGACATGGGGGGGAAATGGGGGGGAAATGGGGGGGAAATGGGGAGAGACTTGGGGGGGAAATGGGGTTGATATGGGGCACTTATGGGGCAGCTGTGGGGCGGGGATGGGGTGGGGGGTGGGGCGGCTATGGGGCAGGTGTGGGGCGGGATGTGGGGCGGGATGTGGGGCGGACATGGGGGGGAAATGGGGAGAGACGTGGGGTGGAAATGGGGGTGATGTGGGGCAGTTATGGGGCGGGATGTGGGGCAGGTGTGGGGCGGATGTGGGGGGATATGGGGTGGAAATGGGAGATTTGGGGTGGAAATGGGGGTGATATGGGGCAGTTATGGGGCGGGATGTGGGGCGGCTATGGGGCACGTGGGGGTGGATATGGGGGAAATATGGGGGGAGATTTGGGGTGGAAATGGGGGGATATGGGGCACTTATGGGGCGGGATGTGGGGCAGGGGTGGGGCAGGTGTGGGGTGGGTGTGGGGCAGACAATGGGGAACATGGGGGGGATATGGGGTGGAAATGGGGGGAGATCTGGAGGGGAAATGGGGGGATTATGGGGCACTTATGGGGCAGATGTGGGGGGGACATGGGGGGATATGGGGAGAGACTTGGGGGGGAAATGGGGGTGATATGGGGCACTTATGGGGCGGCTGTGGGGCGGGGGTGGGGCAGGAAGTGGGGTGGATATGGGGGGGATATGGGGAGGAAATATGGGGGGAGATGTGGGGTGGAAATGGGGTTGATATGGGGCACTTATGGGGTGGGATGTGGGGCAGGTGTGGGGTGGATATGGGGTGGAAATGGGGATATGGGGCACTTATGGGTCAGCCTGTGGGTCAATCTATGGGTCTCTATGGGTCTCTATGGGTCTCTGTGGGTCAATCTATGGGTCTCTATGGGTGTCTATGGGTCCCTATGGGTCCCTATGGGTCCCTATGGGTCTCTATGGGTCTCTATGGGTCTCTATGGTCTCTATGGTCTCTATGGGTCTCTATGGTCTCTATGGGTCTCTATGGTCTCTATGGGTCTCTATGGGTCCTATGGGTCCCTATGGGTCTCTATGGGTCAATCTATGGGTCTCTATGGGTCAATCTATGGGTCTCTATGGGTCCCTATGGGTCTCTATGGGTCCTATGGGTCTCTATGGGTCAACCTATGGGTCTCTATGGGTCAATCTATGGGTCTCTATGGGTCCTATGGGTCCCTATGGGTCTCTATGGGTCTCTATGGGTCAATCTATGGGTCTCTATGGGTCTCTATGGGTCTCTATGGGTCCCTGTGGGTCTCTATGGTCTCTATGGGTCAATCTATGGGTCCCTATGGGTCCCTATGGGTCTCTATGGGTCTTAAAGGGTCTCTATGGGTCAATCTATGGGTCCCTATGGGTCTCTATGGGTCTTAAAGGGTCTCTATGGGTCAATCTATGGGTCCCTATGGGTCTCTATGGGTCTCTATGGGTCAATCTATGGGTCACTCCGCTGCCATTCCCTCCCATTTCCCCCCCATTTCCCCCCCATGTGTCACCCCATGTCTCACCCTATGTGTCCCGCTCTGGGTCCCGCTATGGGTCGCGCCATGGGGCAGCCGTGGGGCAGCCGTGGGGCTGACCCCCCACCCTGCCCCCCAAGTACGAGTCGGTGGAGGAGGCCGTGGCCACTCGCAACGCTCTGCACGGCGTCAAGTGGCCCCAGAGCAACCCCAAGGTGCTGGCGGCCGACTTCGCCACCCAGGACGAGGTGTGGGGCGATCTGTGGGGCGCTATGGGGCGCTATGGGGCGCTATGGGGCGCTATGGGTCAATCTATGGGTCCTAACCGCCCTCCCCCCCCCCCCCAGCTCGACCTGCACCGTGGCCTCCCCCCCTCCTCCCTCCCCTCCCTGCCCTGCGAAGCCACGCCCCCTCCCCTAAGCTCCGCCCCCTCCGCCGCACCGCCAGGGGGAGGGGGCGTGTCCCCCGGGGGCTCCGCCCCCCGCGGGGCGGGGCAGTGGGCGGAGCGGGAGCGGGAGCAGGAGAGGAGGGAGAGGGCGAGGGGGGAGAGGGAGTGGGATCGCGACAAGGCCACGCCCACCGCCGGACACGCCCCCCGCCGCAGCCCCGCCCCCCGCGGGCGTGGGAACGCCCCCCCCCGCCCCAACGCACGCGCCAATCAAGAGCAAGCCGGGAGAGAGGGGGCGGGGCGCCAGGGAGGGACGGCCCGATAAGAAAGGTGATTGGCTGGGGGGGGGGGGGGGGGGGGGGGGCGGGGCTTGGAGGGGGGCGGGGCTTGAATGGGGGGGCGTGGCTTGAGCGCGGGGGGGCTATATGTTAATGAACGGGGGGTTGTATGGGGAATAAGGGAAGGGGGCGGGGCTTGAATGGGGTGGGGCTTCAAGGGGTGGGTCTTAAAGGGGAGGGGCTAGAATGGGGCGTGGCTAGAGCAGGGGGCGGGCTATAGCGTAATGAATGGGGGGTTGTATAATGAGTGAGGGAGGGGGCGGGGCTTGAATGGGGCGGGGCTTGAGTGGGGTGTGGCTTGAATGGGGCGGGGCTTAAAGGGGGAGGGGCTTTAATGGGGGCGTGGCTTGGGCACGGGGGGGCCATAGGTTAATGAATGGGGGTTTGTATGGGGAATAAGGGAGGGGGCGTGGCTTCATGAGGGAGTGGGCGGGGCTAAGGGCTCGTCCAATCACAGAGAAGCCCCCCGAGGAGCCCCCGGCCAAGCTATTGGACGATCTGTTCCGCAAGACCAAGGCGGCGCCGTGCATCTATTGGCTGCCGCTGACCGACACGCAGGTGGGCGGGGCCACGGGGCAATCTGTGGGTCCCTATGGGGTCTGTGGGTCCCTATGGGGTCTGTGGGTCCCTATGGGGTCTGTGGGTCAATCTGTGGGGCACTATGGGTCTCTATGGGTCACTCTATGGTCTCTATGGGTCTCTATGGTGCCTATGGGTCAATCTATGGGTCGCTATGGGGTCTGTGGGTCCCTATGGGGCACTATGGGTTTCTATGGGTCAATCTATGGGTTTCTATGGGTCCTTATGGGTCCCTATGGGTCAATCTATGGGTCTCTGGGTCAATCTATGGGTCCCTATGGGGTGTGTGGGTCCCTATGGTGCCTATGGGTCAATCTATGGGTCTCTATGGGTCAATCTATGGGTTTCTATGGGTCCTTATGGGTCCCTATGGGTCAATCTATGGGTCTCTGTGGGTCAATCTATGGGTCTCTATGGTCTCTGTGGGTCCCTATGGGTCAGTCTATGGGTCTCTATGGGTGTCTATGGGTCAATCTATGGGTATCTATGGTCCCTATGGGTCAATCTATGGGTCTCTGTGGGTCAATCTATGGGTCTCTATGGGTCTCTATGGGTCTCTATGGGTCTCTATGGGTCCCTATGGGTCTCTATGGGTCTCTATGGGTCTCTATGGGTCTCTATGGGTCTCTATGGGTCACTTCATGGGTCTCTATGGTCCCTATGGGTCTCTATGGGTCCCTATGGGTCTCTATGGGTCCCTATGGTCCCTATGGGTCCCTGTGGGTCACTCTATGGGTCCCTATGGGTCACTCTATGGGTCCCTGTGGGTCCCTATGGGTCCCTATGGTTCCTATGGTTCCTATGGGTCCCTATGGCCCCTATGGCCCCCGTGGGTCACGTGATCTCCCCGCTCAGTTCATTCAGAAACAGGCTGAACGCGCCGCCCGGGCGCGGGAACGCGAGCGGCGCCGCAAGGAGCAGGAAGAGGCGGAGCTTCGCCAGCGGGGGGGCGGGGCCTCGGCCAACCCCGCCCCCTCCACCCCCCAGCCCGCCCGCGACAAGCGGGGGGGCGGAGCCCCGCCCCGACAAGCCCCGCCCCAGGCCACGCCCCCTCCCCCTCCCTCCTCCTCCTCCTCCTCCTCCCACCGGCGGGAACGGCGCAGCCGCAGCCCCCCCCTGCGCGACCGGGGCGGGCGGCGCTGACCCCGCCCCCTCCCGGGCCCGAAACCCCCCGATTTCACCCCAAAATCCACCCCCCAAACCCCCCCGCGCGATTTTGGGGCGATTCCGTGCGATTCAACACGATTTTAAGCCAATTTATGGGTTTCGCTGTGCTGATTGGCTGAGCCGCGCGTCAATCATTCCGTCTGCCCGCCCTCACGCCACGCCCCCACAGCCTCAAGGGGCGGGGCCGCGTTCTGATTGGCCAACCCGCTTGCCCCTCAGCTGCGCAGCCGCGGGGTGGGCGCGCCGCCCCCCTCGCATTCCTATTGGCTGAAGCGTCACGGCGCCGCGCTCTGATTGGCCCGCTCGCTCTCCCCTCAGCGCTCCCTCCGCGGCGGTGCCGCCTTCGCTTCTCCGGCCGTTTTAGGGCGAATTTAAGCAGTTTCGGGTAAATTGGAGGCGACCTGGAATCATTTTGAGGGAATTCGGGGCGTTTCGAGCCACATTTGGCGGGTTTGGGGGTATTTTGTTGCTTTGCGGGGGGTTTAGCGGCTCCTGACGGCGCCGCGGCAATGGGAGCGCTGTGATTGGTTCAGCAGCGCGTCACTCAAGCCATTTCCCCGCCCCCCCCGGCGCGCCTGATGCGTGGGGGGGGGTTCAACGCGGCTTCCCGCCCTCCCCACCTTCCTATTGGCCGCAGCCGCGCGGCGCCGCCTTCCCATTGGCCAGCGCGCTTGTCCCTCAGCGCCTCAGCGCGGGGGAGGGACGCACCGCCCCTCCCCGCTCCTATTGGCCGCAGCGGCGCGACGCCGCCTTCCCATTGGCCAGCGCGCTTGTCCCTCAGCCCCTCAGCGCGGGGGTGGGACGCAACGCCCCCCCCACGCTCCCATTGGCCACCGCGCCGAATCCCCGCGCTTCTATTGGCCAGCGCGCCTTTCCTTCACCCCCCCCGCGCTCTCCCATTGGCTGCCGCCTTTCCCTCACGCCATTTCCACCATGGCTGAAGCCGCCGCGCTGCTCCGCGCTCTCTCGGAGCAGGTGAGTCCCCCAAAAACCCCTTAAAACCCCTTAAAACGCCCTAAAACCGCTTAAAACGCCCCATTTACGGGCATTAAACCCCTCGCAGGTCTCGTCGGTGGCGGCGCACGGGCGGGAAACGCTGCGGAGGGTGCGGAGCGGCCGCTTGGCCACGCAAAAGGTGAGGGGAGGGGTACTCCTGGGTCCCTTGGGGTACTCCTGGGTCCCTTGGGGTACTCCTGGGTCCCCCCCCCCGAACTCCTGGGTCCCCCGCAGGGGCTGGCGGTGCTGGAGCTGCGGGCGCAGGGGCTGCTGCAGTACCTGGGGGACCTGGCGCTGCTGCTGGGCAGGAAAACGGCGGGAAAGGCGCTGGGCGGGGCCGAGGAGCGCGCCAGGCTGCTGGAGACGCGCGTGGTGAGGGGCGGGGCCGCGGGGAGGGGGCGGGGCCGCGGGGAGGGGGCGGGGACAAGGCGGGTGGGGGGGTGGCCAGAGGGAGAAAGGCTGAGGGGGCGTGGCCAAGGGGGGTGGTGGGGCGTGAGGGGGCGTGGCCACGGGGAGTGGGGCTGAGGGGGGTGTGGCCAAGGTGGGACAGAGGGGGCGTGGCCAAGGGGGGGGGTGGCCAGAGGGAGAAAGGCTATGGGGGCGTGGCTAAGGGGCGATAGGGCGTGGCCAAGGGGGGGCTGAGGAGGCGTGGTCAAGGGGGGTGGGGGGGTGGCCAAGGGGGGACTGAGGGGGCGTGGTCAAGGGGGGCTGAGGGGGTGTGGCCAAGGAGGATGGGGGGTGGAGCCAAGGGGCGTAGGGAGGTGGGGGCGTGGCCAAGTGGGGGTGGCCACGGGGAGGGGGGCTGAGTGGGCGTGGTCAAGGTGGGACTGAGGGGGCGGGGCCAAGGGAGGTGGCTGAGGGGGTGTGGTGGGGGGCTGAGGGGGAGTGGCCAAGGGGCGTGGTGGGGGGCGTGGCCAAGGGGGGGGGGGCTGAGGGGGCGTGGCCAAGTGGGCTGGGGGGGGTGGCCAAGAGGGGACTGAGGGGGCGTGGCCAATGGGGGGACCGAGGGGGCGTGGCCAAGGGGTGCACATGGGGTCCCTATGGGTCAATCTATGGGTCAATCTATGGGTCCCTATGGGTCAATCTATGGGTCTCTATGGGTCAATCTATGGGTCTCTATGGGTCAATCTATGGGTCCAGGTGCTGGAGAAGTTGCGCCCCCTGGAGCGGCGGCTCCGTTACCACGTGGAGAAGCTGCTGCGGGCGGCGGTCACGGGGGGGAGGGGTGAGTCCCGGACGCCTGGGTCCCTTGGGGCACTCCTGGGTCCCTCCCGAACTCCTGGGTCCCTTGGGGCACTCCTGGGTCCCTCCCGAACTCCTGGGTCCCTTGGGGCACTCCTGGGTCCCTTCCTGACGATTGACAGCCGTCCATCACTCTCCTTCTAGATGCCAATGACCCCTTGAGCTTCCGGCCCCGCCCCACAGACATGGCGGCCACACAGGTGAACTTGTGGGGCCTGGACGCCTGGGTCCCTTGGGGCACTCCTGGGTCCCTCACGAACTCCTGGGTCCCTTGGGGCACTCCTGGGTCCCTCCCGAACTCCTGGGTCCCCTATATGGGTCCCTAGGGGCACTCCTGGGTCCCTCGTCCCCCATTGGTGCCTGAGGATTGATTGACAGCTCCTCTGCCCTATAGGAGGAGGAGGAGGAGGCGGCAGCAGCGAAGGCTCCGGGGTTGGGGGGCGGGAAACGTTACGTCCCCCCCCGATTGGTGCCCGTGACCTACGGTGAGTGGGGCCCGGACGCCTGGGTCCCTTGGGGCACTCCTGGGTCCCTCTCCCGAACTCCTGGGTCCCTTTGGGGCACTCCTGGGTCCCCTATTTGGGTCCCTTTGGGGCACTCCTGGGTCCCTTGGGGCACTCCTGGGTCCCCTATTTGGGTCCATTGGGGCACTCCTGGGTCCCCTATTTGGGTCCCTTTGGGGCACTCCTGGGTCCCCTATTTGGGTCCATTGGGGCACTCCTGGGTCCCTCTCCCGAACTCCTGGGTCCCCTATTTGGGTCCCTTTGGGGCACTCCTGGGTCCCCTATTTGGGTCCCTTGGGGCACTCCTGGGTCCCTCTCCCGAACTCCTGGGTCCCCTATTTGGGTCCCTTGGGGCACTCCTGGGTCCCCTATTTGGGTCCCTTGGGGCACTCCTGGGTCCCTCCCGGACTCCTGGGTCCCTTCTGACCTCACCCCCCCCCTCATCTCTCTGCCCCATAGATTCCATGGGGCAGCCCCCCAAGCAGCTCCGGCTCCGTGGGGCACTCCTGGGTCCCTTGGGGCACTCCTGGGTCCCTCCCGAACTCCTGGGTCCCCTATTTGGGTCCATTGGGGCACTCCTGGGTCCCTCGGGGCACTCCTGGGTCCCCTATTTGGGTCCCTTGGGGCACTCCTGGGTCCCTCCCGAACTCCTGGGTCCCCTATTTGGGTCCCTTTGGGGCACTCCTGGGTCCCTTTGGGGCACTCCTGGGTCCCTCCCGACCTCCCCGCCCATCTCTCTGCCCCATAGATTCCATGGGGCAGCCCCCCAAGCGGCTCCGGCTCCGTGGGGCACTCCTGGGTCCTTTGGGGCACTCCTGGGTCCCTCTCCCGAACTCCTGGGTCCCCCATATTTGGGTCCCTCGGGGCACTCCTGGGTCCCCTATTTGGGTCCCTTTGGGGCACTCCTGGGTCCCTCGGGGCACTCCTGGGTCCCCTATTTGGGTCCCTTGGGGCACTCCTGGGTCCCTCCCGAACTCCTGGGTCCCCTATATGGGTCCCTTGGGGCACTCCTGGGTCCCTCCCGAACTCCTGGGTCCCCTATATGGGTCCCTTGGGGCACTCCTGGGTCCCTCCCGAACTCCTGGGTCCCCTATATGGGTCCCTTGGGGCACTCCTGGGTCCCTCCCCAAACTCCTGGGTCCCTTCTGACCTCCCCACCCCCTCATCTCTCTGCCCCATAGATTCTATGGGGCAGCCCCCCAAGCGGCTCCGGCTCCGTGGGGCACTCCTGGGTCCCTTGGGGCACTCCTGGGTCCCTTGAACCCCTGCCTCCCTCGGGGCACTCCTGGGTCCCTCCCGACCTCCCCGCCCATCTCTCTGCCCCATAGATTCCGTGGGGCAGCCCCCCAAGCGGCTCCGGCTCCGTGGGGCGCTGAGCTCGGCGCTGATCCGCGACCTACAAGTGGAGCTGGGGGAGGGGCCCGAGGAGCAGCCGGGGGGCGGGGCCCGCCCCTCCCCCGCCCTGGCCCACAGGTCACTTGGGGGGCACTCGGGGGTCACTTATGGGGCACTTATGGGGCACTTATGGGTCACTTAGGGGTCATTGGGGGCACTTATGGGGCACTTATGGGGCACTGGGGTCACTTGGGGGTCACTGGGGTCACTTATGGGGCACTTATGGGGCACTTATGGGGCACTTATGGGGCACTGGGGTCACTTGGGGGTCACTGGGGTCACTTATGGGGCACTTATGGGGCACTTATGGGGCACTGGGGTCACTTGGGGGTCACTTATGGGTCACTTGGGGGTCACTTATGGATCGCTATGGGGTCACTTATGGGGCACTGGGGTCACTTATGGGGCACTTATGGGTCACTTATGGGGCACTGGGGTCACTTATGGGGCACTTGGGGGTCACTTATGGGTCACTGGGGTCACTTATGGGGTACTGGGGTCACTTGGGGGTCACTTATGGGTCACTGGGGTCACTTATGGGGCACTTATGGGTCTTTATGGGGCACTTGTGGGTCACCTAGGGGTCATTGGGGTCACTTATGGGTCATTGGGGTCACTTGTGGGTCACTTATGGGGCACTGAGGTCACTTATGGGTCATTGGGGTCACTTGGGGGTCACTTATGGGGCACTGGGGTCACTTATGGGGCACTGGGGTCACTTGGGGGTCACTTATGGGTCACTGGGGTCACTTGGGGGTCACTTATGGGGCACTGGGGTCACTTATGGGGCACTGGGGTCACTTATGGGGCACTTAAGGGTCATTTAGGGGTCACTTAAGGGTCACTTAGGGGTCACTATGGGGTCACTTATGGGTCACTATGGGGTCACTTATGGGTCATTGGGGTCACTTGGGGCTCACTTATGGGTCCCGGACGCCTGGGTCCCTCAGGACCCGCCTGGAGGAGTCGCTGCTGCTGCGCTTGGGGCGGGGCCGGAAGGGGCGTGGCCAGAATGGGCGGAGCCTCGAGGGGCGGGACCTCGACACCATCACCCACTTCGGTGACGTCAGCGCCCTCCTGGATCCGACCAATCAGGTGAGAGATCCCTCCCACAATAGCGGGCGGGGCCTTGGGGGTGACCCTGCCCTGACCCCGCCCTTTCCGGCCACGCCCACAGGAAGCTCCGCCCCCCAAGAGGAAGAAGATCAAGAAGCCCAAGCGGGGGAGGGGTGAGTGGCCCGGACGCCTGGGTCCCTTTTGGGGAACTCCTGGGTCCCTTTTGGGGAACTCCTGGGTCCCTTTTGGGGTCACCTGGACTCCTGGGTCCCTTTTGGGTCACCCGGACGCCTGGGTCCCCCGGGGGGCGTGGCCGTGACCTCTGACCCCTCCCCCCAGGTTTCCGGCGTCGCCGCCGCTGACGGATTTTGGGCTGAAATTCCCCCGTTTTGGGCAATCGGCCCCAAATTTGCCCCTTTTCCCGCCTCAATAAACCAATCAGGCTGCTCTGGGGCACTCCTGGGTCCCTTGGGGCACTCCGGGGTCCCTCCCGAACTCCTGGGTCCCTCCGGATCTCCTGGGTCCCTTCCCGAACTCCTGGGTCCCTCCTGAACTCCTGGGTCCCTCCTGAACTCCTGGGTCCCTCCCTGCACTATTAAGCCCATTGGGGCACTCCGGGGTCCCTTCCCGAACTCCTGGGTCCCTCGGGGCACTCCTGGGTCCCTCCCCCATTTCCCAAGCCCCATTTTCCGTGGCATTTCTTTAATTATTATTATTATTAATTAACATTAATTATCCCCGCCCCCCTCCCCCACCCCCACGGTGGGGCCGGGCGGCCCCTCCCCCCTCGCTCCCCCCACCAATCCCGAACCCGCAGGACTTGGGGGGCGGGATCGGGCCCCTCCCCCCCCCCCCCCCAATAGCCATAAAAAACACCCTAAAAATACCCACCCCCCCCTTATATACACCGGGCCCCGCCCCCTTCATTTGCATGGCCACGCCCACTAAGCTCCCCCCCTTCCCCACTCCAGGGGGTGGGGCTCAGCACCATATATGGGATGGGGAAGGGGGCGGGGCCACCGCTGGAATGGGAACCAATGGGGTCAATGGGATCAATGGGGTCAATGGGGTCAATGGGATCAATGGGGTCAATGGGGGTCAATGGGGGTCAATGGGGTCAATGGGGGTCAATGGGGTCAATGGGGATCAATGGGGGTCAATGGGGTCAGTGGGGGTCAATGGGGTCAGTGGGATCAATGGGGTCAATGGGGTCAATGGGATCAATGGGGTCAATGGGGGTCAATGGGGTCAATGGGGGTCAATGGGGTCAGTGGGATCAATGGGGTCAATGGGGATCAGTGGGGGCAATGGGGTCAATGGGGTCAGTGGGGGTCAATGGGGTCAATGGGGTCAATGGGGGTCAATGGGGGTCAATGGGGTCAGTGGGATCAATGGGGTCAATGGGGATCAGTGGGGGCAATGGGGTCAATGGGGTCAATGGGGTCAGTGGGGGTCAATGGGGGTCAATGGGAGACAAAGAGACCCATAAATTGACCCATAGATTGACCCATAGAGAACAATGGGGATCAATAGGGGTCAATGGAAGTCAATAGGGGTCAATGGGGGTCAATAGGAATCAATGGGGGTCAATAGGGGTCAATGGGGTCAATGGGGATTAATGGGGTCAATGGGGTCAATGGGATCAATGGGGGTCGGGGGGGGGGCCACCCCTTTAACCCCCCGTCTCCCCATTGGTGCTTGGTCCCCGGTGGGCGTGTCCCCGGTGGGCGTGTCCCGGGTGGGCGGAGCTAAACCCGGGGCAGGAGGCTCCTCTGGCACCTCAGGAGCTTCTTGGGGGGTCCCCGGTGCCACCAAACGAGCGCCAGCGCCCCCGCCCCCCCACCAATCAGAGCCAAGAGCGCCAGGGGCGTGGCCAGCGCCCCGGCCCCGCCCCCCACGGCGATGACGATGACGTCGGTGTCGTCGGGGTTGGCCGGCGGGGGGGAGGGGCCAGGGCAGTGCAGCCAATCGCGGAGCAGGGATTTGGGGGAGCCCGGGGTGACGCGGAGGGCGCGGTTGTCAAACGTCCAATAGAGGGAGCCCTTGAAGAAGTAGGTGAAGGCTGCGGGGGAGGGGACAGGGGTCAGTGGGGTCATGGGGGCAATGGGAACAATGGGGTCAATGGGGGCAAGGGGGTCATGTGGGGCAATGGGGTCAATGGGGGTCATGGGGTCAGTGGGGTCATGGGGGGCAAGGGGGTCATGGGGGGCAATGGGGCCAATGGGAACAATGGGGGTCAATGGGGTTAATGGGGGTCAATGGGGTTAATGGGGGTCAGTGGGGTCATGGGGGTCAATGGGATCAATGGGGTCAGTGGGGTCATGGGGGGCAATGGGGACAATGGGATCAATGGGGGCAATGGGGGTCAATGGGGTCATGGGGGTCAATGGGGTCAGTGGGGTCATGGGGGGCAATGGGGATCAATGGGGTCTATGGGGATTAATGGGGATCAATGGGATCAATGGGGGTCAATGGGTCAATGGGGTCAATGGGGGTCAATGGGTCAATGGGGCCATTGGGGTCAATGCGATTAATGGGGGTCAATGGGAGTCAATGGGATTAATGGGGTCAATGGGGGTCAATGGGGTCAATGGGTCAATGGGATCAATGGGGTCAATGGGGATCAATGGGGTCAATGGGGATCAATGGGGTCAATGGGGTCAATGGGGACATTGGGGACAACAGGAGGAGAACAGACACCGCTCAGGACCCACATGTTGCCCCATAACCCCCATTGCCCCCCATTGCCCCCCATATCCCCACTGTCCCCACGTCCCATTGTCCCCATATCCCCATTGCCCCCATGTCCCCCCATGTCCTCCCATGTCCCCCCATGTCCTCCCATGTCCCCCGTATCCCCCCATGTCCCCCCTGTCCCCTCACCCTCGTCGTGCCCCACAAACGCCCCCTGGGGGCTGTCGGGGACGCCCCCCCAGACCCCCATGTCCTTGGGGTAATCGGGGTCCACGGCGCCCGTGTCCTCGTTGAACCGGTAATACCTGCAACGGGACAATGGGGACAATGGGGACAATGGGGACAATGGGGTCATGGGGACAATGGGGTCAATGGGGACAATGGGGACAATGGGGTCATGGGGACAATGGGGTCAATGGGGACAATGGGGACAATGGGGTCATGGGGACAATGGGGACAGTGGGGGCGATGGGGACAGTGGGGCCGATGGGGACAATGGGGATCAATGGGGACAATGGGGTCAATGGGACAATGGGGACGATGGGGACAATGGGGACAATGGGGACATGGGGACGATGGGGACAATGGGGATCAATGGGACAATGGGGATCAATGGGGACAATGGGATCAATGGGGGTCAATGGGACAATGGGGACAATGGGGTCAATGGGGACGATGGGGTCAATGGGGACAATGGGGTCAATGGGGTCAATGGGGACAATGGGGACAATGGGGGCGATGGGGTCAATGGGGACAACGGGGACAGTGGGGTCAATGGGGACAATGGGGACAATGGGGACAATGGGGACAGTGGGGGTGATGGGGACAGTGGGGGCGATGGGGACAATGGGGATCAATGGGGACAATGGGGTCAATGGGACAATGGGGACAATGGGGACGATGGGGACAATGGGGTCAATGGGGACAATGGGGACAATGGGGACAATGGGGACAATGGGGGCAATGGGGTCAATGGGGACAATGGGGTCAATGGGGACAATGGGGACATGGGGAACAATGGGATCAATGGGGGTCAATGGGGACAATGGGGTCAATGGGGTCAATGGGATCAATGGGATCAATGGGGTCAATGGAGTCAATGGGGGTCAATGGGGACAATGGGGTCAATGGGGACAATGGGGTCAATGGGGACATGGGGACAATGGGGACAATGGGGTCAATGGGATCAATGGGGTCAATGGAGTCAATGGGGGTCAATGGGGACAATGGGGTCAATGGGGACAATGGGGTCAATGGGGACAATGGGGACATGGGGACGATGGGGGCAATGGGGACAATGGGGTCAATGGGGACAATGGGGACATGGGGACAATGGGGGCAATGGGGACAATGGGGGCGATGGGGACAATGGGGACCATGGGGACATGGGGACATGGGGACAATGGGGACAATGGGGGCGATGGGGACAATGGGACAATGAGGACAGTGGGGACAATGAGGACAATGGGGGCGATGGGGACAGTGGGGACAATGGGGACAATGGGGTCAATGGGGGTCAATGGGATCAATGGGGATCAGTGGGGACAATGGGGACATGGGGAACAATGGGGTCAATGGGGATCAATGGGGTCAATGGGATCAATGGGATCAATGGGGGTCAATGGGGGTCAATGGGAGTCAATGGGGGGACAATGGGATCAATGGGGGGCAATGGGGTCAATGGGGTCAATGGGAGTCAATGGGGTCAATGGGGTCAATGGGGGTCAATGGGATCAATGGGGTCAATGGGGTCAATGGGGGTCAATGGGATCAATGGGGTGTATGGGATCAATGGGTTCAGTGGGGGTCAATGGGGTCAATGGGGTCAACGGGGCTTCCAGAAGCTTCTCCAAGCCCCCGGGGGGTGTCACCCACTTGTCCCCCCGGAACAGGTAGGTCTTCCCGCTGGGCAGCCAGAGCAGCGCGGCGTCCAGCCCGTCGGGGGGGACCCCCCGGCCCATGGAGCCCAATGGGCGCGGGTACCCCGGCTCCAGCGCCGCCTCGGCGAACACCCAGTGCCGGTCACCTGGGGGGCAGACGGGCTCATATCGCGACATACGGGGGCATAGCATGGCGATATGGTGGCGATAGAACACTGTATTGGGTCATATCGTGGTCATATCGCAACATATGGGGTCATATTGTGGTCATATCGTGGCGATAGAACAGTGTATTGGGTCATATCGTGGCCATATCGCGATATATGGGGCCATATCGTGGCGATAGGGTGGCGATATAAGAGTGTATTGGGTCGTATCGTGGCCATATCGCGATATATGGGGCCATATCGTGGCGATAGGGTGGCGATATAAGAGTGTATTGGGTCGTATCGTGGCCATATCGCGATATATGGGGCCATATCGTGGCGATAGGGTGGCGATATAAGAGTGTATTGGGTCATATCGTGGCCATATCACGATATATTGGGGTATCTTGTGCCGATATGGTGGCGATATAACACTGTATTGGGTCATATCGTGATATATGGGGTCACATCATGGCGATAAGGTGGCGCTAGAACAGTGTATTGGGTCATATCGTGGATATATCGTGATATATTGAGGTATATCGTGGCGATATGGCGGCGATATAACAGAGTATTGGGTCATATTGTGGCCATATCGTGATATATTGGGGTATATCGTGGCGATATGGTGGTGATATAACACTGTATTGGGTCATATCATGATATATGGGGTCATATCGTGGCGATAAGGTGGCGCTAGAACAGTGTATTGGGTCATATCGTGGATATATCGTGATATATTGAGGTATATCGTGGCGATATGGCGGCGATATAACAGAGTATTGGGTCATATTGTGGCCATATCGTGATATATTGGGGTATATCGTGGCGATATGGTGGTGATATAACACTGTATTGGGTCATATCATGATATATGGGGTCATATCGTGGCGATATGGTGGCGATGTAACAGTGTACTGGGTCATACCATGGCCATATCGCGATATATGGGGTCATATCGTGGCGATATAGTGGTGATGTAACAGTGTATTGAGTCATATTGTGGCCATATCGTGATATATTGGGTTATACCATGGCGATATGGTGGCGATATAGCAGTGTGTTGCTCATATCGTGACATATGGGGTTATCGTTGCGATATGGCCGCGATAAGGCCCGATGTATCGTCATATCGTCACGATATGGCCGCGACACGGCCCTATAGATTGTCATATCGTCACGATATGGCCATTATATGGCCTGATATATCATCATATCACCGCGATATGTCACGATACATATTCATATCGTCATGATATATTGTCATATCGTTGCCAAGGCAACGCATTCATATTGTCAAGGTACATATTCATATCTTTGCAATATGTCGCGATATGCCGCGATATATATATTCACATTGCTGCGATATGTCGCTATATATATTTATATCGTCACGATATATATTCATATCTTGGAGATATATGCTCATATGGTTGTGATATGTCACGATATGTCATGATATATATTCATAATGCTGCGATATATATTCATAGCATTGCGATATGTCACGATATATACTCATATCGCCGCGATATGTCGCGATATACATTCATATCGTCGCGACATGTCGCGCGATATCGCCATATATTGCGGTATATCGCACTATATCGCGCGCTATTGCCATATGTCGTGATATATCGCGCTCTATCGCGACATATCGCGACATAACCCACCTTTGAAGAAGACGAACTTGCCGTCCTTGCGCTCGTAGGCCGCGCTGATGCTGGGGGGCAGCCCCGCCCAGAACTGACCAATGGGGAGCGGGTGGCCCGGTAGGACCCGCCCATCGCGGACCCTCCAGAACCAGCGCTCCTGGGGGGGGGGGGGGTATGGGGGTCACCGTGGGGCGCCCCACATGTCCCCTCCCCCCCCCCCCCTGCCCCATGTCCCCTCCCCCCATGTCCCACCTTGAAGATGAACATCTCCCCCCGCAGCATGGCCACCGTGTCGAAGGCGCCGTCGCAGATGCGGGGGCCGGGGGGGGAGCCCGGGGAGGGGGGGGGCGGGGGGGAGGGGCGGCCAGGTGGGGCCGGGGGCGGAGCCTGGGGAGGGGGGTGGGGTTAGCTGGGAGTCATAGAGACCCATAGAGACACATAGATTGACCCATAGTGACCCATAGATTGACCCATAGTGACCCATAGAGACCATAGAGACCCATAGAGACCATAGAGACCATAGAGACCCATAGAGACCATAGAGACCCATAGAGACCCATAGAGACCCATAGAGACCCATAGAGACCATAGAGACCCATAGAGACCATAGAGACCATAGAGACCCATAGAGACCCATAGATTGACCCATAGTGACCCATAGAGACCATAGAGACCCATAGAGACCATAGAGACCATAGAGACCATAGAGACCCATAGAGACCCATAGAGACCATAGAGACCATAGAGACCATAGAGACCCATAGAGACCATAGAGACCCATAGAGACCCATAGAGACCCATAGAGACCATAGAGACCATAGAGACCCATAGAGACCGTAGAGACCGTAGAGACCCATAGAGACCATAGAGACCATAGAGACCATAGAGACCATAGAGCCCCATAGAGACCCATAGAGACCCATAGAGACCATAGAGACCATAGAGCCCCATAGAGACCCATAGAGACCCATAGAGACCATAGAGACCATAGAGCCCCATAGCGCCCCATAGTGCCCCATAGCGCCCCATAGCGCCCCATAGAGCCCCATAGCGCCCCATAGCCCCCCGGCACCGTAGAGCTGCTGGATGCCGCGCCGGTCGTCGTCGGGCAGCACGAAGGCCTCCGTGTCCATCCATTGGTAGAACGGCGCCATGATGGCCGACGGGTCGCTCGAGTGCTCCAGTCCCAGCGCGTGGCCCAGCTCGTGCACGGCCACCAGGAACAGGTCGTTCCCTGCGGGTTATGGGGCGGCGGGGGGTCAGGGGGGAGCAGCTGTGGGTCTAGAACCCAACTAGGGGTCAATGGACCCAATGGTGGGTCTAGAACCCAACTAGGGGTCAATGGACCCAATGGTGGGTCTAGAACCCAACTAGGGGTCAATGGACCCAACTAGGGGTCAATGGACCCAATGGTGGGTCTAGAACCCAACTAGGGGTCAATGGACCCAACTAGGAGTCAATGGACCCAATGGTGGGTCTAGAACCCAACTAGGGGTCAATGGACCCAATGGTGTGTCTAGAACCCAACTAGGAGTCAATGGACCCAATGGTGGGTCTAGAACCCAACTAGGGGTCAATGGACCCAATGGTCGGTCTAGAACCCAACTAGGGGTCAATGAGCGCAATGATGGGTCTAGAGCCCAACTATGGGTCAACGGACCCAGCTATGGGTCAATGAGCCCAATGATAGGTCTAGAACCCAATCAAGGGTCAACGAACCCAATGGTGGGTCTATTACCCAACTATGGGTCAACGGACCCAACTATGGGTCAATGGACCCAACTATGGGTCAAGAACCCAATGATGGCTCTAGAACCCAAACACAGGCCAAAGACCTCAATGGTGCCTCTAGCACCCCAGGCGGGCTCTAGAACCCCCATGCCAGCCCTAGAACACAAAGCCTAGCATAGCAATCCCGACGCTGGCTCTAGAACCCGCATGTGGCTCTAGAACCGAACCACGGCCCAAACATCTCAGTGGCGGCTCTAGCACCCCAGGCGGGCTCCAGCACCCCAGGCCGGCTCCAGAACCCCCATGTCGGCTCTAGACCCGCAACGCTGGATCTAGAACCCGCATATGACTCTAGAACCCGACCACAAAGACCTCAATGGTGCATCTAGAACCCCCCAGACCGGCTCTAGAACCCCCAGACCGGCTCTAGAACCCCCACGCCGGCTCTAGAACCCCCAGGCCGGCTCTAGAAACCGAACCACGGCCCAAAGCTCTTAATGGTGGCTCTAGCAACCTGGGCCGGCTCTAGAAACCCCAGGCGGGCTCTAGAACCCTGTGACCACTCTAGAAACCCGCATGCGGCTCTAGAACCCAACCACGGCCCAAACATCTCAGTGGCGGCTCTAGCACCCCGGGCCGGCTCTAGCACCCCCGGGCCGGCTCTAGAAACCCCCATGCCGGCTCTAGAACCCGATGGCCACTCTAGAACCCGCATGTAGCTCTAGAACTGAACCATGGCCCAAAGCTCTAAATGGCGGCTCTAGCGCCCTGGGCCGGCTCTAGAACCCCCCGAGCGGCTCTAGAACCCCCTCACCGCTCAGGTCGTGGTTCTGGTCGGTCCAGGGCTCGGCGCCGTCGAAGTGCGTGTCCCCCCCGATGTGGGGCCCGGGGAAGTAGGCGTGGGCCAGGAAGCCGCCGGGGCCGTCGAATGGGGCGCTGTCGCCGTGGAAACCCTCGGCGAATAGGATGAGGATGTCGGGCGCGGGGGCGGAGCCTCCCGCCCCATAGGGCAGCTCGCGGAACGTCAGCGGGGCGGCGGCCGCCCAGGCGGCGAAGGCGCGGCGGATGGCCGAGAACGTCCCCGCGCGGCCCACCTTGGGGGTGAAGTTCTGGATGCTGGGGGGCGGGACCAATCAGTGGGGGGCGGGACCAATCAGTGGGGGGCGGGACCAATCAGTGGGGGGCAGGACCAATCAGTGGGGGGCGGGACCAATCAGTGGGGGTGGGACCAATCAGTGGGGGGCGGGACCAATCAGTGGGGGCAGGACCAATCAGTGGGGGGTGGGACCAATCAGTGGGGGCAGGACCAATCAGTGGGGTGTGGGACCAATCAGTGGGGTGTGGGACCAATCAGTAGGGGGTGGGACCAATCAGTGGGGGTGGGACCAATCAGTGGGGGCAGGACCAATCAGTGGGGGGTAGGACCAATCAGTGGGGGACAGGACCCATCAGTGGGGGCGGGACCAATCAGTGGGGGGCAGGACCAATCAGTGGGGGCCGGGACCAATCAGTGGGGGTGGGACCCATCAGTGGGGGCGGGACCCATCAGTGGGGGCGGGACCAATCAGTGGGGGGCGGGACCCATCAGTGGGGGGTGGGACCAATCAGTGGGGGGTGGGACCAATCAGTGGGGGGCAGGACCAATCAGTGGGGGGTGGGACCAATCAGTGGGGGGCAGGACCAATCAGTGGGGGGCAGGACCAATCAGTGGGGGCAGGACCAATCAGTGGGGGCAGGACCAATCAGTGGAGGCAGGACCAATCAGTGGGGGGTGGGACCAATCAGTGGGGGTGGGACCAATCAGTGGGGGCAGGACCAATCAGTGGGGGGTGGGACCAATCAGTGGGGGGCAGGACCAATCAGTGGGGGCAGGACCAATCAGTGGGGGGTAGGACCAATCAGTGGGGGTGGGACCAATCAGTGGGGGCAGGACCAATCAGTGGGGGGCGGGACCAATCAGTGGGGGGCAGGACCAATCAGTGGGGGTGGGACCAATCAGTGGGGGCGGGACCAATCAGTGGGGGGTGGGACCAATCAGTGGGGGCAGGACCAATCAGTGGGGGCAGGACCAATCAGTGGGGGGTGGGACCAATCAGTGGGGGGTGGGACCAATCAGTGGGGGGCGGGACCAATCAGTGGGGGGTGGGACCAATCAGTGGGGGGTGGGACCAATCAGTGGGGGCGGGACCAATCAGTGGGGGGCGGGACCAATCAGTGGGGGGTGGGACCAATCAGTGGGGGGTGGGACCCATCAGTGGGGGGCAGGACCAATCAGTGGGGGCGGGACCCATCAGTGGGGGCGGGACCAATCAGTGGGGGCAAGACCAATCAGTGGGGGACAGGACCCATCAGTGGGGGGCGGGACCAATCAGTGGGGGCAGGACCAATCAGTGGGGGTGGGACCAATCAGTGGGGGCAGGACCAATCAGTGGGGGTGGGACCCATAGATCCCACAGACAGACCCATAGAGCCCATAGATGGACACATAGACCCCCATAGACCCCATAGATGGAGCCATAGACCCATAGACCCCCATAGACCCATACAGCCCATAGATGGACCCATAGATCCATAGACCCATAGACGGACCCATAGACCCATAGACCCCATAGACCCATAGACCCCAGCCCCCTGCCCTTGACCCCGTGACCCCAGCCCCCCGCCCTTGACCCCGTGACCCCTGACCTGTAGGTGACCTCGGGGCCGGGCCAGCGCGACCCCTGCAGGGCGAAGCGTCTCCTGCGCACGTTGCCCTTGACCTGCGACCCCAGCTGGTCCGGGACCCCGCAGCGGGGGCGGAGCATGGCCCTGGGTCAAAGGTCAAGGTCACAGCCAGCCCCCCCGACACACAGAGGGACCCGTGGGCCCCAGACATGGGCACTCCTGGGTCCCTCTTGTGTCCCTTGGGGCACTCCTGGGTCCCCTTGGGGCACTCCTGGGTCCCTTGGGGCACTCCTGGGTCCCTCTTGTGTCCCTTGGGGCATTCCTGGGTCCTCTTGGGGCACTTCTGGGTCCCTCAGTGCCAATTGATGGGGATCTCTGTATCCCGTGGGTCCCTCCCCTGTCCCATGGGGCACTCCTGGGTCCCCTTGAGGCACTCCTGGGTCCCTCTTGTGTCCCTTGGGGCACTCCTGGGTCCCCATGAGGCACTCCTGGGTCCCCTTGGGGCACTCCTGGGTCCCTCAATGCCAACAATGGGGATCTCTGGGTCCCATTTGGGGCACTCCTGGGTCCCTCTTGGGGCACTCCTGGGTCCCCTGGGGCACTCCTGGGTCCCCTCTCCGCCCTCCCCCGCCCTCCCCTGCCCCGTGGGGCACTCCTGTGTCCCTTTGGGGCACTCCTGGGTCCTCAATGCCAACAATGGGGATCTCTGGGTCCCATTTGGGGCACTCTTGGGTCCCCTTGGGGCACTCCTGGGTCCCTCTTGGGTCCCTCCTGGGTCCCTTGGGGCACTCCTGGGTCCCCTGGGGCACTCCTGGGTCCCCTTGGGGCACTCCTGGGTCCCTCAATGCCAACAATGGGGATCTCTGGGTCCCCGTGGGGCACTCCTGGGTCCCCCTGGGGCACTCCTGGGTTCCCTCTCCGCCCTCCCCCGCCCCGTGGGTCCCTCCCCCGGCCTGTGGGGCACTCCCGGGTCCCGTGGGGCACTCCTGGGTCCCGTGGGGCACTCCCGGGTCCCGTGGGGCACTCCCGGGTCCCTTGGGGCACTCCTGGGTCCTCACCTGAGGGTGGGGGGGTCGGCGCGGCCGGTCACGCGCAGCCCGTAGAAGCGCTGCATGTTCTCCAGCGCCCCCTGCAGCGCGCGGGGCGAGCGCAGCGCCGAGCGCAGGTCCCCGGGGGGCAGGTACCCGTAGCGCTGCAGCCACGCCTGGGGGAGGGGCGCCAGGGGCATGCCTGGGTCCCTGGGGCACGCCTGGGTCCCTCCAGGATGCCCCAGGACCCCCCCGAAGTCTTGGGTTCATTGGGGCATTCCTGGGTCCCTCCCGAACTACTGAGTCCATTGGGGCACTCCTGGGTCCCTCCCGAACTCTTGAGTCCATTGGGGCACTCCTGGGTCCCTCCTGAAGTCTTAGGTCCCTTGGGGCACTCCTGGGTCCCTCCCGAACTCTTCACTCCATTGGGGCACTCCTGGGTCCCTCCCAAACTCCTGGGTCCCTCCCAAACTATTGAGTCCATTGGGGCACTCCTGGGTCCCTCCTGAACTATTGAGTCCCTTGGGGCACTCCTGGGTCCCTCCCGAACTCCTGGGTCCCTTGGGGCACTCCTGGGTCCCTCCCGAACTATTGAGTCCCTTGGGGCACTCCTGGGTCCCTCCTGAACTATTGAGTCCCTTGGGGCACTCCTGGGTCCCTCCCGAACTCCTGGGTCCCTTGGGGCACTCCTGGGTCCCTCCCGAAGTCTTGAGTCCATTGGGGCACTCCTGGGTCCCTCCCGAACTCCTGGGTCCCTGGGGCACTCCTGGGTCCCTCCCGAACTCCTGGGTCCCTTGGGGCACTCCCGGGTCCCTGGGGGCGTGGCCAAGCCCCAGGCCCCGCCCCCCCGGACGCGGCTCCGCCCACACGCGGGACAGATTTAGCAGCTGGTAATTAACGTGGGGGCGGCCCGGACGCCTGGGTCCCTTCCCGGTCATGTGATCCCACCCCCGAACTCCTGGGTCCCCCTCGGATGCCTGGGTCCCTCCCGAACTCCTGGGTCCCTCCCGAACTCCTGGGTCCCTCCCGAACTCCTGGGTCCCCTCCCGAACGCCTGGGTCCCTCCCGAACGCCTGGGTCCCTTCCCGGTCATGTGATCCCAGCCCCGAACTCCTGGGTCCCTTGGGGTACTCCTGGGTCCCCCTCGGATGCCTGGGTCCCTCCCGAACTCCTGGGTCCTTGGGGCATTCCTGGGTCCCTCCCCAGAACTCCTGGGTCCCTTCCCAATCACGTGCATCCCTCCCGAACTCCTGGGTCCCTTCCCGGTCATATGATCCCACCCCCGAACTCCTGGGTCCCTTTCTGGGGGGGCTTCCCGAACTCCTGGGTCCCCTGGGGCACTCCTGGGTCCCCTCCCCTCCCCCCCGCGTTGGTTTTGGGGTAAAATCCCGCGGAAACGGCGCCAAAACAACCGGGGGGGGGAGGGGCGGGAATTGGGGTGAAAGCGGCGGAAAACGGGACAAAGAGGAGACGTGGCGGGGGGGAGGGGACGAGCCCGGACGCCTGGGTCCCTCCCGAACGCCTGGGTCCCTCCCGAACGCCTGGGTCCCCTATTTGGGTCCCTCCCGGACTCCTGGGTTCTTTGGGGCACTCCTGGGTCCCTCCCGAACTCCTGGGTCCTCGGTTTGGTTCCCCCTCCCCCCCCCCCCCCCCCCCACTCCGAACTCCTGGGTCCGCTATTTAGGTCCCTTCCCGAACTCCTGGGTCCCTCCCGAACTCCTGGGTCCCTCCCGAACTCCTGGGTCCCTCCCTGCACTATCGAGCCCATAGGGGCACTCCTGGGTCCCTCCCAAACTCTTCAGTCCATTGGGGCACTCCTGGGTCCCTCCCGAACTCCTGGGTCCCTCCCGAACTCCTGGGTCCCTCCCGATCTCCTGGGTCCCTCCCGAACTCCTGGGTCCCTTCCCGAACTCCTGGGTCCCCTGGGGCACTCCTGGGTCCCTCCCGCACTCCTGGGTCCCTGGGGCACTCCTGGGTCCCTCCCGCACTCCTGGGTCCCTCCCGAACTCCTGGGTCCCTTGGGGCACTCCTGGGTCCCTCCCGAACTCCTGGGTCCCTTGGGGCACTCCTGGGTCCCTCCCGCACTCCTGGGTCCCCTGGGGCACTCCTGGGTCCCTCCCGCACTCCTGGGTCCCCTGGGGCACTCCTGGGTCCCTCCCGCACTCCTGGGTCCCTGGGGCACTCCTGGGTCCCTCACCTCGGGGCTGAACGGGGGTGTCTCGGGTGGGGGAGGGGCCGCCGCCCCCCCCAGCAGCAGCAGCAGCGCGAGCATCGCCGTGGGGGCGGGGTCTGAGCGGGCCGCGCGCGCCGCGGGGGAAGACAAGGGGGGGGCGGGGCCAAGGAGGGGGGGGCGGGGCCAAGGGGAGGGACCCAGGAGTGCCCCGGAGAACCCGGGAGTGCGGGGCGGGGGGGGGGGGGGAAGGAAATAGTGGACCCAGGAGTGCCCCAATGGGCTTAATAGTGCAGGGAGGGACCCAGGAGTTCGGGAGGACCCAGGAGTTCGGGAGGGGACCCAGGAGTGCCCCAAGGGACCCAGGAGTTCGGGAGGGACCCAGGAGTGCCCCGAGGGACCCAGGAGTTCGGGAAGGGACCCAGGAGTTCGGGAGGGACCCAGGAGTTCGGGAGGGACCCAGGAGTTCGGGAGGACCCAGGAGTTCGGGAGGGACCCAGGAGTTCGGGAAGGGACCCAGGAGTGCCCCAATGGACCCAGGAGTTCGGGAAGGGACCCAGGAGTTCGGGAGGGACCCAGGCGTCCGGGCTTGACCTCCAGGTGGCGCCCAATGGCGGGGGGGGGGGGAGGGGGGGATATCACGTGAGCAGGGGAGGCGTCACGTGTCTTGTTTTGGGTGGGAGGGTGTCACGTGTGTTGCGTGCGGGGGCGGGGCCGCCCAAGCCGCCCCCATTGGCCATGTCCCCATTGAGAAAGCCCCGCCCGCTCCATTCATAAATCCCGCCCCATTGATAACCCCGCCCCCATTCATAAGCCACGCCCCCTCCATTCATCGCCTCGTTCCCATGGCAACGCTTTATTGGGGGGCTCAGCGGGGGCGGAGCTGGATCCTGATTGGTCCGTACGGCCGGGTCTGCTCCAGGCGCAGCCAATGGGAGGCGCAGAGCTCTGCGGAGGGGGCGTGGTTTGGGGGGGCAGAGACAGGTTAGGGGGCTGCCCCATAGATGTGGGGTGAGACCCATAGATGTGGGGTGAGACCCATAGATGTGGGGCTGGACCCATAGATGTGGGGCTGGACCCATAGATGTGGGGTGAGACCCATAGATGTGGGGTGGGAGCCATAGGTGTGGGGCAGGACCCATAGATGTGGGGCTGGACCCATAGATGTGGGGCTGGACCCATAGACGTGGGGTGGGACCCATAGATAAGGGGTGGGACCCATAGATGTGGGGCTGGACCCATAGATAAGGGGTGGGACCCATAGATGTGGGGCGGGACCCATAGATAAGGGGTGGGACCCATAGATGTGGGGCTGGACCCATAGATGTGGGGTGGGACCCATAGATGTGGGGCAGGACCCATAGATGTGGGGCTGGACCCATAGATGTGGGGCTGGACCCATAGACATGGGGTGGGACCCATAGATAAGGGGCGGGACCCATAGATGTGGGGCGGGACCCATAGATGTGGGGCGGGACCCATAGATGTGGGGTGGGACCCATAGATGTGGGGCAGGACCCATAGATGTGGGGCGGGACCCATAGATGTGGGGCTGCCCCATAGATGTGGGGCAGGACCCATAGATGTGGGGTGGGACCCATAGATGTGGGGCAGGACCCATAGATGTGGGGCTGGACCCATAGATGTGGGGCTGCCCCATAGATGTGGGGCTGCCCCATAGATGTGGGGCGGGACCCATAGATGTGGGGTGGGACCCATAGATGTGGGGCTGGACCCATAGATGTGGGGCTGGACCCATAGATGTGGGGCGGGACCCATAGATGTGGGGCTGGACCCATAGATGTGGGGTGGGACCCATAGATGTGGGGCAGGACCCATAGATGTGGGGTGGGACCCATAGATGTGGGGCTGGACCCATAGATGTGGGGTGGGACCCATAGATGTGGGGCAGGACCCATAGATGTGGGGTGGGACCCATAGATGTGGGGCTGGACCCATAGTTGTGGGGCTGGACCCATAGATGTGGGGCGGGACCCATAGATGTGGGGCTGGACCCATAGATGTGGGGTGGGACCCATAGATGTGGGGCAGGACCCATAGATGTGGGGTGGGACCCATAGATGTGGGGCTGGACCCATAGATGTGGGGCTGGACCCATAGATGTGGGGTGAGACCCATAGATGTGGGGCTGGACCCATAGATGTGGGGCGGGACCCATAGATGTGGGGTGGGACCCATAGATGTGGGGCAGGACCCATAGATGTGGGGTGGGACCCATAGATGTGGGGCTGGACCCATAGATGTGGGGCTGGACCCATAGATGTGGGGTGAGACCCATAGATGTGGGGCGGGACCCATAGATGTGGGGCTGCCCCATAGATGTGGGGCTGCCCCACGGACTCACCCAGGCAGAGGCAGAGCAGCCGCCCCACGGCGCCGCGGGGGGTCCCGGGGGGCACCAGGGACCCCAAATCAGAGCCACCGGGGAGGGCGGCGGCCGAGAGGAGGAGCCTGGGGACCCAGGAGTGCCCCAATGGACCCAGGAGTGCCCCAGGGGACCCAGGAGTGCCCCTGGGGACCCAGGCGTCCGGGCCCCGCCCCCTCCCCCCCGCTCTCACTGACCTCCGCATGGCCGCCATGTTGGGGGCGGGGCCTGGCGGCATTTCCGCTTCCGGCGCTTCCGGCAGCTCGGGGAGGGGGAGGGAGGGGGGGGAGGGGAGGGGGGGGGCTGGGGTGGGGGGGAGGTCAAAAGGTCACACGAGGGGTCGTGACCCCCCGCGGTGACCCCGTGACCCCTGTGACGTCACCGAGGTTCCTCGGGGGGGAGGGGCCGCGGTTCCTCCTCTGGGAGCTCCAGGGACAGTTCTGGGGACGGACCCATAGAGACCAATGGGACCCATAGATTGACCCATAGATTGACCCATAGATTGACCCATAGAGACCAATGGGACCCATAGATTGACCCATAGATTGACCCATAGAGACCAATGGGACCCATAGATTGACCCATAGATTGACCCATAGACCCATAGATTGACCCATAGATTGACCCATAGGGACCAATGGGACCCATAGATTGACCCATAGAGTGACCCATAGAGACCAATGGGACCCATAGATTGACCCATAGATTGACCCATAGAGACCAATGGGACCCATAGATTGACCCATAGATTGACCCATAGGGACCAATGGGACCCATAGATTGACCCATAGAGACCAATGGGACCCATAGATTGACCCATAGATTGACCCATAAATTGACCCATAGAGACCAATGGGACCCATAGATTGACCCATAGGGACCAATGGGACCCATAGATTGACCGATAGGGACCAATGGGACCCATAGATTGACCCATAGATTGACCCATAGAGACCAATGGGACCCATAGATTGACCCATAGATTGACCCATAGGGACCAATGGGACCCATAGATTGACCCATAGAGACCCATGGGACCCATAGATTGACCCATAGATTGACCCATAGAGACCAATGGGACCCATAGATTGACCCATAGAGACCAATGGGACCCATAGATTGACCCATAGAAACCAATGGGACCCATAGATTGACCCATAGAAACCAATGGGACCCATAGATTGACCCATAGAGACCAATGGGACCCATAGATCGACCCATAGAGACCAATGGGACCCATAGATTGACCCATAGAGACCCATGGGACCCATAGATTGACCCATAGAGACCCATGGGACCCATAGATTGACCCATAGAGACCAATGGGACCCATAGATTGACCCATAGAGACCAATGGGACCCATAGATTGACCCATAGAGACCCATAGACCCATAGATTGACCCATAGATTGACCCATAGAGACCCATGGGACCCATAGATTGACCCATAGAGACCAATGGGACCCATAGATTGACCCATAGATTGACCCATAGAGACCCATGGGACCCATAGATTGACCCATAGGGACCCATGGGACCCATAGATTGACCCATAGATTGACCCATAGACCCATAGACCCATAGATTGACCCATAGATTGACCCATAGGCCCCATAGACCCATAGATTGACCCATAGATTGACCCATAGATTGACCCATAGAGACCAATGGGACCCATAGATTGACCCATAGAGACCAATGGGACCCATAGATTGACCCATAGAGACCCATGGGACCCATAGATTGACCCATAGGGACCAATGGGACCCATAGATTGACCCATAGATTGACCCATAGGGACCCATGGGACCCATAGATTGACCCACAGATTGACCCATAGACTGACCCACGTGCCCCATAGATCTGTGGGTCGCTCACCCGACGTCGTCACCATCCCGGGCAGACTCGGCTCCAGCACTTCACGCAGGATCTGTGGGGCCCGAACGCCTGGGTCCCCTGGGGCACTCCTGGGTCCCTCCCGAACTCCTGGGTCCCCTGGGGCACTCCTGGGTCCCCCCGGACGCCTGGGTCCTCACCTCCAGCTCGCTGGGCGGCTCGGGGGCGGGCGGGGGTCGCCGTGGGGCAGGACGGGCGCATCTGCCCCATAAGTCCCAGAGCTCGGGGGGCAGCCAACCTGTGGGGCAGAGAGGGGACGTGTGGGGCCCGGACGCCTGGGTCCCTCCCGAACTCCTGGGTCCCTCGGGGCACTCCTGGGTCCCCTGGGGCACTCCTGGGTCCCTGGGGCACTCCTGGGTCCCCTGGGGCACTCCTGGGTCCTCACCGCAGGTCGGGGTTCGCAGCAGTTCACTTGGGGGGCGGAGGCACTTGGGGGGCGGCTCCAGCAGAACCTGTGGGGCCCGGACGCCTGGGTCCCTCATCGGGCAAATCTATGGGGCCCGGACGCCTGGGTCCCTCCTCAGTCAAATCTATGGGGCCCGGACGCCTGGGTCCCTCCTCTGTCAAATCTATGGGGCCCGGACGCCTGGGTCCCTCCCCAGTGCAATCTATGGGGCCCGGACGCCTGGGTCCCTCCCCAGTCGAATCTATGGGGCCCGGACGCCTGGGTCCCTCCTCAGTGCAATCTATGGGGCCCGGACGCCTGGGTCCCTCCTCAGTGCCATCTATGGGGCCCGGACACCTGGGTCCCTCATTGTTCAAATCTATGGGGCCCGGACGCCTGGGTCCCTCCTCAGTCAAATCTATGGGGCCCGGACGCCTGGGTCCCTCCTCAGTCAAATCTATGGGGCCCGGACGCCTGGGTCCCTCCTCAGTGCAATCTATGGGGCCCGGACGCCTGGGTCCCTCCTGTCCCGGACGCCTGGGTCCCTCCTCGGTGCAATCTATGGGGCCCGGACGCCTGGGTCCCTCCTCAGTGCAATCTATGGGGCCCGGACGCCTGGGTCCCTCCTCTCCCGGACGCCTGGGTCCCTCCTCAGTGCAATCTATGGGGCCCGGACGCCTGGGTCCCTCCCCAGTGCCATCTATGGGTCCCGGACGCCTGGGTCCCTCCTCAGTCAAATCTATGGGTCCCGGACGCCTGGGTCCCTCCCCAGTGCCATCTATGGGTCCCGGACGCCTGGGTCCCTCCTCGGTCAAATCTATGGGGCCCGGACGCCTGGGTCCCTCCTGTCCCGGACGCCTGGGTCCCTCCCCAGTGCCATCTATGGGGCCCGGACGCCTGGGTCCCTCCTCTCCCGAACTCCTGGGTCCCTCCTCGGTGCCATCTATGGGTCCCGGACGCCTGGGTCCCCGCTCACCACTGCCCCACAGTGGCCGTGGGGCCGCAGCAGCTGCGCCCGGAACTGCTCCTGGGGGATCTGGGGCTGCGGGTCCGTGTGGGGCGGGCGGCGGCGCTTGGGGGGCAGCTGTGGGGCAGGGGCTGCGTGTGGGTCCCGCCCCATAGCGCTGCCCCACAAGTGGCCCCAGAACCAACCTTGGGGGGCGGCGGAGCCTCCTCGGGGGGGGCGGGAGCTGTGGGGCGGAGAGGGGGGGCAGGGCTGCCCCATAAGTGACCCACAAGTGGCGCCGCCCAGCCCCATAAGTGACCCCTCCCTGCCCCATAAGTGACCCCTCCCTGCCCCATAAGTGACCCCCAGCCCCATAAGTGACCCCTCTCTGCCCCATAAGTGACCCCCAGCCCCATAAGTGATGTGATTCTGCCCCATAAGTGACCCCCAGCCCCATAAGTGACCCGATTCTGCCCCATAAGTGACCCCCCCAGCCCCATAAGTGACCCCTCTGTGCCCCATAAGTGACCTCTCTCTGCCCCATAAGTGACCCCTCTGTGCCCCATAAGTGACCCAATTCTGCCCCATAAGTGACCCCTCTCTGCCCCATAAGTGACCCCCAGCCCCATAAGTGACGCGATTCTGCCCCATAAGTGACCTCTCTCTGCCCCATAAGTGACCCCCCAGCCCCATAAGTGACCCCCAGCCCCATAAGTGACCCCTCTCTGCCCCATAAGTGACCCCCCAGCCCCATAAGTGACTCGATTCTGCCCCATAAGTGACCCCCCAGCCCCATAAGTGACCCCTCTCTGCCCCATAAGTGACCCCCAGCCCCATAAGTGACGCGATTCTGCCCCATAAGTGACCCCCAGCCCCATAAGTGACCCCTCTCTGCCCCATAAGTGACCCCCAGCCCCATAAGTGACCCCCAGCCCCATAAGTGACCCCTCTCTGCCCCATAAGTGACCCCCCGCCACATAAGTGACCCCCAGCCCCCTAAGTGACCCCTCTCTGCCCCATAAGTGACCCCTCTCTGCCCCATAAGTGACCCCCAGCCCCATAAGTGACCCCCAGCCCCCTAAGTGACCCTTCTCTGCCCCATAAGTGACCCCTCCCAGCCCCATAAGTGACCCCCCAGCCCCATAAGTGACCCCCAGCCCCATAAGTGACCCCTCTGTGCCCCATAAGTGACCCCTCTCTGCCCCATAAGTGACCCCCAGCCCCATAAGTGACCCGATTCTGCCCCATAAGTGACTCGATTCTGCCCCATAAGTGACCCCTCTCTGCCCCATAAGTGACCCCCCAGCCCCATAAGTGACCCCTCTCAGCCCCATAAGTGACCCCCCAGCCCCATAAGTGACCCCCAGCCCCATAAGTGACCCCCAGCCCCCTAAGTGACCCCTCTCTGCCCCCTAAGTGACCCCTCTCTGCCCCATAAGTGACCCCTCTCTGCCCCATAAGTGACCCCCAGCCCCCTAAGTGACCCCCAGCCCCATAAGTGACCCCCCAGCCCCATAAGTGCCCCCCCAGCCCCAAAAGTGACCCCCAGCCCCATAAGTGACCCCCCAGCCCCATAAGTGCCCCCCCAGCCCCATAAGTGACCCCCAGCCCCATAAGTGACCCCCAGCCCCCTAAGTGACCCCTCCCTGCCCCATAAGTGACCCCCAGCCCCATAAGTGACCCCTCAGCCCCATAAGTGACCCCCAGCCCCATAAGTGACCCCTCCCTGCCCCATAAGTGACCCCTCTCTGTCCCATAAGTGACCCCCCCAGCCCCATAAGTGACCCCTCTCTGCCCCATAAGTGACCCCCCAGCCCCATAAGTGACCCCTCTCTGCCCCATAAGTGACCCCCCAGCCCCATAAGTGACCCCTCTCTGCCCCATAAGTGACCCCTCCCAGCCCCATAAGTGACCCCCCAGCCCCATAAGTGACCCCCAGCCCCATAAGTGACCCCCCAGCCCCATAAGTGACCCCTCTGTGCCCCATAAGTGACCCCTCCCTGCCCCATAAGTGACCCCCCAGCCCCATAAGTGACCCCTCTCTGCCCCATAAGTGACGCCCCAGCCCCATAAGTGACGCGATTCTGCCCCATAAGTGACCCCCCAGCCCCATAAATGACATGATTCTGCCCCATAAGTGACCCCTCTCTGCCCCATAAGTGACCCCCAGCCCCATAAGTGACCCCCAGCCCCATAAGTGACCCCTCTGTGCCCCATAAGTGACCCCCAGCCCCATAAGTGACCCCCAGCCCCATAAGTGCCCCCCCAGCCCCATAAGTGACCCCCAGCCCCATAAGTGCCCCCCCAGCCCCATAAGTGACCCCTCAGCCCCATAAGTGACCCCCAGCCCCATAAGTGACCCCTCTCTGCCCCATAAGTGACCCCTCAGCCCCATAAGTGACCCGATTCTGCCCCATAAGTGACCCCTCTCTGCCCCATAAGTGACCCCCCAGCCCCATAAGTGACATGATTCAGCCCCATAAGTGACCCCCCAGCCCCATAAGTGACTCGATTCTGCCCCATAAGTGACCCCCCAGCCCCATAAGTGACCCCCAGCCCCATAAGTGACCCGATTCTGCCCCATAAGTGACCCCTCTCTGCCCCATAAGTGACCCCCCAGACCCATAAGTGACCCGATTCTGCCCCATAGGTGACCCCTCTCTGCCCCATAAGTGCCCCCTCCCTGCCCCATAAGTGCCCCCCCTGCCCCATAAGTGACCCCCAGCCCCATAAGTGACCCCCAGCCCCATAAGTGACCCCCAGCCCCATAAGTGCCCCCCCAGCCCCATAAGTGACCCCCAGCCCCATAAGTGCCCCCCCAGCCCCATAAGTGACCCCCAGCCCCATAAGTGACCCCCAGCCCCATAAGTGACCCCCAGCCCCATAAGTGCTCACCGGGGGGCGGCGCTGGGAGCTCCGGTATCTCCTCCACTATGGGGCAGCGACGCCGTGGGGTGGGGGGGGCTCCGTGCCCCATAAGTGCCCCCCCAGCCCCATAAGTGCCCCATAGACACCCCAAGTGCCCCATAGATGCCCCATAGACACCCCCCAAGTGTCCCCCCAGCCCCATAAGTGCCCCATAGATGCCCCATAAGTGTCCCCCAAGTGTCCCCCAGCCCCATAAGTGCCCCATAGATGCCCCACAAGTGCCCCATTGACGCCCCATAACTGCCCCAAGCGCCCCACAAGTGCCCCATAGATACCCCCATGTGCCCCATAGATGCCCATAAGTGCCCCCCAAGTGTCCCTCCAGCCCCGTAAGTGCCCCCCCCATAGACACCCACAAGTGCCCCATAGACGCCCCATAAGTGCCCCATAGATGCCCCAAGTGCCCCATAGATACCCCACAAGTGCCCCATAGCTGCCCCATAGATGGCCAAGTGCCCCATAGATACCCCCATGTGCCCCATAGACGCCCCATAACTGCCCCCAAGTGCCCCATAAGTGCCCCCAAGTGTCCGCCAGCCCCACAAGTGCCCCATAGATGTCCCATAAGTGCCCCCCATGTGTCCCCCCAGCCCCATAAGTGCCCCATAGACACCCCATAGCTGCCCCATAACTGCCCCAAGCGCCCCATAGACGCCCCATATGTGCCCCCCAAGTGCCCCATAGACACCCCATAAGTGCCCCATAGATGCCCCATAAGTGCCCCCAAGTGTCCGCCAGCCCCACAAGTGCCCCATAGATGCCCCATAACTGCCCCCAAGCGCCCCATAAGTGCCCCCAAGCGCCCCATAAGTGCCCCATAGATGCCCCACAAGTGCCCCCCAAGTGTCCCCCCAGCCCCACAAGTGCCCCATAGATGTCCCACAAGTGCCCCATAGACACCCCCCAAATGCCCCATAGATGCCCCATAACTGCCCCCAAGTGCCCCATAAGTGCCCCATAGATGCCCCATAGACACCCCCCAAGTGCCCCATTGACGCCCCATAAGTGCCCCCCAAGTGTCCCCCCAGCCCCATAAGTGCCCCATAGACGCCCCATAAGTGCCCCCCAAGTGTCCCCCAGCCCCATAAGTGCCCCATAGATGCCCCATAAGTGCCCCATAGACACCCACAAGTGCCCCATAGACGCCCCATAAGTGCCCCATAGATGCCCCAAGTGCCCCATAGATGCCCCACAGGTGCCCCATAGCTGCCCCATAGATGCCCAAGTGCCCCATAGATACCCCCATGTGCCCCATAGACGCCCCATAACTGCCCCCAAGTGCCCCATAAGTGCCCCCAAGTGTCCGCCAGCCCCACAAGTGCCCCATAGACACCCCATAAGTGCCCCCAAGCGCCCCATAAGTGCCCCATAGATGCCCATAAGTGCCCCCCAAGTGTCCCCCCAGCCCCATAAGTGCCCCATAGACACCCCCAAGTGCCCCATAGATACCCCATAGCTGCCCCATAGATGCCCCATATGTGCCCCCCAAGTGCCCCATAGACAACCCCAAGTGCCCCATAGATGCCCATAAGTGCCACATAGATGCCCCCAAGTGCCCCCCAAGTGTCCCCCAGCCCCATAAGTGCCCCATAGACACCCCAAGTGCCCCATAGACACCCCATAAGTGCCCCATAGATGCCCCCAAGTGCCCCCCAAGTGTCCCCCAGCCCCATAAGTGCCCCATAGACACCCCAAGTGCCCCATAGACACCCCATAAGTGCCCCATAGATGCCCCCAAGTGCCCCCCAAGTGTCCCCCAGCCCCATAAGTGCCCCATAGATGCCCCATAAGTGCCCCATAGATACCCCCATGTGCCCCATAGACGCCCCATAACTGCCCCAAGCGCCCCATAAGTGCCCCATAGATACCCCCATGTGCCCCATAGATGCCCCATAAGTGCCCCCCAAGTGTCCCCCCAGCCCCACAACTGCCCCATAGACACCCACAAGTGCCCCATAGATACCCCATAGCTGCCCCATAACTGCCCCAAGTGCCCCATAGACGCCCCATATGTGCCCCCCAAGTGCCCCATAGACAACCCCAAGTGTCCCCCCAGCCCCATAAGTGCCCCATAGACGCCCCATTAACTGCCCCCAAGTGCCCCATAAGTGCCCCCAAGTGTCCCCCAGCCCCACAAGTGCCCCATAGATGTCCCATAAGTGCCCCATAGACGCCCCATAACTGCCCCCAAGTGCCCCATAAGTGCCCCCCAAGCGCCCCATAAGTGCCCCATAGATGCCCATAAGTGCCCCCCAAGTGTCCCCCCAGCCCCATAGATGCCCCATAGACACCCCCAAGTGCCCCATAGATACCCCATAAGTGCCCCATAGATGCCCCATATGTGCCCCCCAAGTGCCCCATAGACAACCCCAAGTGCCCCATAGATACCCCATAAGTGCCACATAGATGCCCCCAAGTGCCCCCCAAGTGTCCCCCAGCCCCATAAGTGCCCCATAGATGCCCCATAAGTGCCCCATAGACACCCCCAAGTGCCCCATAGATACCCCATAGCTGCCCCATAACTGCCCCAAGCGCCCCATAGACGCCCCATATGTGCCCCCCAAGTGCCCCATAGACAACCCCAAGTGCCCCATAGACACCCCATAAGTGCCCCATAGATGCCCCCAAGTGCCCCCCAAGTGTCCCCCCAGCCCCATAAGTGCCCCATAGATGTCCCATAAGTGCCTCATAGATACCCCCATGTGCCCCATAGCTGCCCCATAACTGCCCCAAGTGCCCCATAAGTGCCCCCAAGTGTCCCCCAGCCCCATAAGTGCCCCATAGATACCCCATAGATACCAAGTGCCCCATAGACACCCCCCAAGTGCCCCATAGACACCCCATAAGTGCCCCATAGCTGCCCCATAACTGCCCCAAGTGCCCCATAAGTGCCCCATAGATGCCCATAAGTGCCCCCCAAGTGTCCCCCCAGCCCCATAAGTGCCCCATAGACACCCCCAAGTGCCCCATAGATACCCCATAAGTGCCCCATAGATGCCCCATAACTGCCCCCAAGTGCCCCATAAGTGCCCCCAAGCGCCCCACAAGTGCCCCATAGATACCCCATAAGTGCCCCATAGATGCCCCATAACTGCCCCCAAGTGCCCCATAAGTGCCCCCAAGCGCCCCACAAGTGCCCCATAGATACCCCCATGTGCCCCATAGATACCCATAAGTGCCCCCCAAGTGTCCCCCCAGCCCCACAACTGCCCCATAGACACCCACAAGTGCCCCATAGATACCCCATAAGTGTCCCCCAAGTGTCCCCCAGCCCCATAAGTGCCCCATAGATGCCCCATAACTGCCCCCAAGCGCCCCATAAGTGCCCCCAAGCGCCCCATAAGTGCCCCATAGATGCCCACAAGTGCCCCATAGATGCCCCATAAGTGCCCCATAGATACCCCATAACTGCCCCAAGTGCCCCATAAGTGCCCCATAGATGCCCATAAGTGCCCCCCAAGTGTCACCCCAGCCCCATAAGTGCCCCATAGACACCCCCAAGTGCCCCATAGACACCCCATAAGTGCCCCATAGCTGCCCCATAACTGCCCCAAGTGCCCCATAAGTGCCCCATAGATGCCCATAAGTGCCCCCCAAGTGTCCCCCCAGCCCCATAAGTGCCCCATAGACACCCCCAAGTGCCCCATAGATACCCCATAGACGCCCCATAACTGCCCCAAGCGCCCCATAGATGCCCCACAAGTGCCCAATAGCTGCCCCATAACTGCCCAAGTGCCCCATAGACAACTCCAAGTGCCCCATAGATGCCCCATAAGTGCCCCATAGATGCCCCATAAGTGCCCCCCAAGTGTCCCCCCAGCCCCACAAGTGCCCCATAGATGCCCACAAGTGCCCCATAGCTGCCCCATAACTGCCCCCAAGCGCCCCATAAGTGCCCCATAGATACCCATAAGTGCCCCCCAAGTGTCACCCCAGCCCCATAAGTGCCCCATAGACACCCCCAAGTGCCCCATAGATGCCCCATAAGTGCCCCATAGATGCCCCATAACTGCCCCCATGTGCCCCATAAGTGCCACCAAGTGTCCCCTCAGCCCCACAAGTGCCCCATAGATGCCCCATAAGTGCCCCATAGATACCCCATAGATACCAAGTGCCCCATAGACACCCCCCAAGTGCCCCATAGACACCCCATAACTGCCCCAAGTGTCCCATAAGTGCCCCATAGATACCCATAAGTGCCCCCCAAGTGTCCCCCCAGCCCCATAGCTGCCCCATAGCTGCCCCACAGCCGCCCCACCATAGGGCAGCAGCTCCTCGGCCTCCGCCAGCAGCTCCAGCTCCCGCGGCGTCACCTCGGGCAGCTCCTCCTGCCCCATAGATCCGTGGGGCAGCCCCATAGATCCCCCCCATGCATCCGTGGGGCAGCCCCATAGATCCCCCCCAAACCCCATGGAGCTGGGGGGCAGCCCCACACCCCCCCACAACCGGGATCTGTGGGTCCTGCCCCCCAAGTGTGGGTCCAGCCCCCCAAGTGTGGGTCACCCATCTATGGGTCCCGCCCCCATCTATGGGTCCAGCCCCATCTATGGGTCCCACACCCATCTATGGGTCCAGCCCCCCAAGTGTGAGTCACCCATCTATGGGTCCCGCCCCCCATCTATGGGTCCCACCCCCATCTATGGGTCCAGCCCCATCTATGGGTCCCACACCCATCTATGGGTCCAGCCCCCCAAGTGTGGGTCCAGCCCCGTATGTGTCCACCCCACATCTATGGGTCCTGCCCCCCAAGTGTGGGTCACCCATCTATGGGTCCCGCCCCCCATCTATGGGTCCCACCCCCATCTATGGGTCCCGCCCCCCAAGTGTGGGTCACCCATCTATGGGTCCCGCCCCCCATCTATGGGTCCCGCCCCACATCTATGGGTCCAGCCCCACATCTATGGGTCCTGCCCCCCATCTATGGGTCCCAACCCCCATCTATGGGTCCCGCCCCCCATCTATGGGTCCCGCCCCCCATCTATGGGTCCAGCCCCACATCTATGGGTCCTGCCCCCCATCTATGGGCCCCAACCCCCATCTATGGGTCCCAACCCCCATCTATGGGTCCCGCCCCCCATCTATGGGTCCCGCCCCCCAAGTGTGGGTCCCGCCCCCCAAGTGTGGGTCCGGCCCCACCTCTGGGGCCGGGGGGGCCTCTATGGGTCCGGGCTCGCGCAGGGTGATGGCTTCGGGGGGCGCTGTGGGGCGCACTTGGGGGTCAGGCCGGGGGGGGGGGGGGGTCCCAGCCCCATAGCGGGACCCGCCGGCCCCATAAGTTGTGGGGCTGAGCTCACCCAGGGGGGGAAGCGGCTCCTCCAGCAGCCGCCGCAGCTGTGGGGCAGAGATGTGGGGCAGAGATGTGGGGCAGAGATGTGGGGCAGAGATGGGGGTTATGGGGCAGCTATGGGGCGGATCTATGGGGCAGATATGGGGGTTATGGGGCAGAAATGGGGGGGTTATGGGGAGGATCTATGGGGCAGATATGGGGGGTTATGGGGCAGCTATGGGGCAGATCTATGGGGCAGAGATGGGGGTTTATGGGGCAGAAATGGGGGGGTTATGGGGCAGATCTATGGGTCGGATCTGTGGGTCAGATCTGTGGGTCAGATCTATGGGTCAATCTATGGGTCAATCTATGGGTCAGATCTATGGGTCAATCTATGGGTCGATCTATGGGTCAGTCTATGGGGCGGGTTATGGGGCGATTCTGTGGGTCAGATCTATGGGTCGATCTATGGGTCAGATCTATGGGTCAGATCTATGGGTCAATCTATGGGTCAATCTGTGGGTCGGATCTATGGGTCAGATATGGGTCGATCTATGGGTCAGATCTATGGGTCAGATCTATGGGTCAGATCTATGGGTCGGTCTATGGGTCGGTCTATGGGTCAGATCTGTGGGCCAGATCTATGGGTCAGTCTATGGGTCAGATCTGTGGGTCAGATCTATGGGTCGATCTATGGGTCAATCTATGGGTCAATCTATGGGTCAGATCTGTGGGTCAGATCTATGGGTCGATCTATGGGTCGGTCTATGGGTCGGATCTATGGGTCAGATCTATGGGTCGATCTATGGGTCGGTCTATGGGTCAGATCTGTGGGTCAGATCTGTGGGTCAGATCTGTGGGTCAGATCTATGGGTCGGTCTATGGGTCGGATCTGTGGGTCAGATCTATGGGGTGGATCTGTGGGTCAGATCTATGGGTCAGATCTATGGGTCAGATCTATGGGTCAGATCTATGGGTCGGTCTATGGGTCAGATCTATGGGGCTGATCTATGGGGCTGATCTATGGGTCAATCTATGGGTCGGTCTATGGGTCGGTGTGTGGGGCGGGTTACCTGCGGGATGTCCGTGGGGCTGGGCAGCCCCGCCCCCATCACCCCGAAATGTGGGTCGGGGGCCAATTCCAGAGACACCATCAGGGACTGAGCGTCGGGAACCAGGAGCAGCCTGGGGAGGGGAGGGGAACGGTGACCCCGTGACCCCGTGACCCCGTGACCCGGTGACCCAGTGACCCATTGACCCATTGACCCATTGACCCATTGACCCCATTGACCCCATTGATCCCATTGACCCATTGACCCCATTGACCCATTGACCCCATTGCCCCCATTGACCCCATTGACCCCCATTGACCCATTGACCCATTGACCCCATTGTCCCCATTGTCCCCATTGACCCCATTGACCCATTGACCCCATTGACCCATTGACCCCATTGATCCCATTGACCCCTTGACCCATTGACCCCATTGACCCCATTGACCCCCATTGACCCCCATTGACCCATTGACCCATTGTCCCCATTGACCCCATTGACCCCTTGACCCATTGACCCCATTGCCCCCATTGACCCCATTGACCCCCATTGACCCATTGACCCATTGACCCCATTGTCCCCATTGTCCCCATTGTCCCCATTGACCCATTGACCCCCATTGACCCATTGACCCCATTGTCCCCATTGACCCCATTGACCCCATTGACCCCATTGACCCATTGTCCCCATTGCCCCCATTGTCCCCATTGACCCCATTGACCCATTGTCCCCATTGCCCCCATTGACCCCATTGTCCCCATTGACCCCATTGACCCATTGTCCCCATTGCCCCCATTGACCCATTGTCCCCATTGCCCCCATTGACCCCATTGTCCCCATTGACCCCATTGACCCATTGTCCCCATTGTCCCCATTGACCCCATTGTCCCCACTGTCCCCATTGACCCACTGCCCCCTCGGGTCGCTGTGGGTCGCTCTGTGGGTCACTCACCTCCTCGGGGGGCTCATGTCGATATGGGGCTCAATGGGCGTCACCCGGTGCAGCCGCTCCAGGGTCTGGGCCACGTCATCTGTGGGGCAGGACCCATAGACACCATAGGGACCCATAGAACAGACCCATAGGGACCATAGGGACCCATAGAACAGACCCATAGGGACCCATAGAGACCATAGGGACCCATAGAACAGACCCATAGAGACCCATAGAGACCATAGAGACCCATAGAGACCCATAGGGACCATAGAGACCATAGAGACCATAGAGACCCATAGAGACCATAGAGACCATAGAGACCCATAGGGACCCATAGAACAGACCCATAGGGACCCATAGAGACCCATAGAGACCCATAGGGACCCATAGAGACCATAGAGACCCATATGGACCCATAGAGACCCATAGAGACCCATAGGGACCCATAGAGACCCATAGAGACCCATATGGACCCATACAGACCCATAGGGACACATAGAACAGACCCATAGGGACCCATAGGGACCCATAGGGACCCATAGAGACCCATAGAACAGACCCATAGAACAGACCCATAGACACCCATAGAGACCATAGAGACCCATAGGGACCCATAGAACAGACCCATAGGGACCCATAGAGACCCATAGAGACCATAGAGACCCATAGGGACCCATAGAACAGACCCATAGGGACCCATAGGGACCCATAGGGACCCATAGTGACCCATAGAGACCCATAGAGACCCATAGACACCCATAGATACCCATAGACACCCATAGAGACCCATAGGGACCCATAGAGACCCATAGGGACCCATAGAACAGACCCATAGTGACCCATAGAGACCCATAGAGACCCATAGACACCCATAGATACCCATAGAGCCCCATAGGGACCCATAGACACCCATAGACACCCATAGACACCCATAGAGCCCCATAGGGACCCATAGACACCCATAGACACCCATAGGGACCCATAGACACCCATAGGGACCCATAGACACCCACAGTGCCCCATAGCACCCCATAGCGCCCCATAGCGCCCCCCAGCGCCCCCAGCGCGCACCCAGCAGGCGGTGGCACTGCCGGCCCAGCACCCGCACCAGCCCCAGCTGCAGCTGCGCCGCCAGGTAGAGGGAACAGCGAGGGGGCGGGGCTCCGGCGGGAGGGGGCGGGACCTCCCAGCCCGAGCGGCCAATCACGAAGGACGCCACGGCCGCGCTGGAACGGGGGGGTGGGGTGAGGGGGGAGGGGTTAGAGAACATGGAGAGACATAGGGACCCATAGAGACCCATAGAGGTCAATGGGGTCAATGGGGTCAATGGGGTCAATGGGGGTCAATGGGGTCAATGGGGTCAATGGGATCAATGGGGTCAATGGTGTCAATGGGGATCAATGGGGGTCAATGGGGGTCAATGGGGGTCAATGGGATCAATGGGGTCAATGGGATCAATGGGGTCAATGGGGTCAATGGGGATCAATGGGGGTCAATGGGGTCAATGGGGATCAATGGAATCAATGGGGGTCAATGGGATCAATGGGGTCGATGGGGTCAGTGGGGTCAATGGGGTCAATGGGGGTCAATGGGGAGTCAATGGGGGTCAATGGGGATCAATGGGGGTCAATGGGGTCAATGGGATCAATGGGGGTCAATGGGACTCAATGGGGGTCAATGGGATCAATGGGATCAATGGGGTCCATGGGGGTCAATGGGGTCAATGGGATCAATGGGGGTCAATGGGGTCCATGGGGGTCAATGCGTTCAATGGGGTCAATGGGATCAATGGGGTCAATGGGGATCAATGGGGGTCAATGGGAGTCAATGGGGGTCAATGGGGGTCAATGGGAGTCAATGGGGGTCAATGGGATCAATGGGGGTCAATGGGGTCAATGGGGTCAATGGGGTCAATGGGATCAATGGGGTCAATGGGGTCAATGGGATCAATGGGGGTCGATGGGGATCAATGGGGATCAATGGGACCCATAGAGACCCGGGGGGGGGGCGTGTCCTAGCGAGGGGGCGTGGCTTGGAGCCGGCCGCGCTGGCGGGAGGGGGCGTGTCCGGCACACAGCCACGCCCCCGTCGCTGGGGCGGGGCGGGCGGAAGCGCGGGGGCGGGGCTGGTGCGTCACCAGGTGCGCGGCACGTCCACGCTCAGGTAGTCGCGGGGCAGCAGGCGCCAGCTGCACGTGGCCGCCAACCTGCACCAAAACCGGGCGATTTCACCCCAAAACACACACACGGGGAGGGGATGGGGGGCATGGACGCACCAGATGGTGGCGAAGCAGCCGGAGCGGCGGCGCAGAACCTCGGGGTGGTAGAACATGGCGGGGGAGGGGAACGGGGGGTTGGGATGTAACTGAAAACTGGGGGACTGGAATTGAAGAGAAAATTTGGAATTTCGGGGGAAATTGGAAATTTAACTGAAAATTTGGAATTTTGGGAGAAATTGGTATTTCAGTTGAAAATTTGGAATTTTGGGGGAAGTTTGAAATTTAATTGAAAATTTGGAATTTTGGGCTAAATTGAAAATTTAAGTGAAAATTTTGAATTTTAGGGGAAATTGGAAATTTAAGAGAAAATTTGGAATTTTGGTGAAATTTGAAATTATAAGTGAAAATTTGAAATTTTGGGGTGAATTGGAAATTTAAGAGAAAATTTGGAATTTTGGTGAAATTTGAAATTTTAAGTGAAAATCTGGAATTTTGGGGGAAATTGAAATTTTAAGTGAAAATTTTGAATTTTAGGGGAAATTGGAAATTTAAGAGAAAATTTGGAATTTTGGGCTAAATTGAAAAGTTAAGTAAAAATGTTGAATTTTAGAAAAATTGGAAATTTAAGACAAAATTTGGAATTTTAGTGAAATTGGAATTTTAAGTGAAAATTTGAAATTTTGGGGTGAATTGGAAATTTAAGAGAAAATTTGGAATTTTGGTGAAATTTGGAATTTTAAAGTGAAAAATGAAATTTTGGGGAAATTGGAATTTTAAGTGAAAATTTGGAATTTTGGGGTGAACTGGAATTTTTAGTGAAAATTTGGGATTTCAGTGAAATTTGAATTTTAAGTGAAAATTTGAAATTTTGGGGTAAATTGGAATTTTAAGCAAAAATTTGAAATTTGGGTGAAATCTGAAATTTCAGGTGAAAATTTGAGATTTTGGTCAAAATTGAGATTTTTTGGTGTAAAGTTAAAATTTAGGGTGAAAATTTAAAAATTTAGGTAAAAATTTAACATTTAAGGTTTAAAAACTGAAATTTAAGGTGGAAATTCAAAATTTTAGGGTGAAAATTGAAGATTTTAGGTTAAAAATGAAAATTTTCACGTGGAAATTCAAGATTTTAGGTAAAAGTTTAAAATTTTAGGTGGAAATTGAGACGATTTAAAATAATGTACGGAATAAATTTATGTAATTTAATTAATTAAAGTGAACGATGGTTGATTAAGTTAATTAAAGCCAATTAGAGTTAATTATAATTAGAGTTAATTATAGTTAATTTTAGTTAATTATAGTTAATTACAGTTATTTATAGATATAGTTATTTATAGATAATTATAATTATAGTCAATTATAGGTAATTATAGATAATTATAGTTAATTAGATAGAATTATAGATAATTATAGATACTTATAGTTAAATATAGATAATTAGAGTTAATTAGATATAATTAATTATAGATATTTATAACTATAGACAATTATAGTTAATTATAGATAATTAGAGTTAATTGGATATAATTAGAGTTAATTATAGCTAATTAGAGTTAATTAGAGCCAACTATAGCTAATTATAGTTAATTATAGTTAATTAGAGCTAATTATAGTTAATTATAGTTATAGATAATTACAGTTAATTATAGATAAATGTAGTTAATTGGATATAATTAGAGTTAATTAGGGCTAATTATAGTTAGTTATAGATAATTAGAGTTAATTAGAGCTAATTATAGTTAAATACATATAATTAGAGTTAATTAGAGCTAATTATAGTTAATTATAGATAATTAGAGTTAATTAGAGCTACTAAGTTATAATGATTTAATATAATAATATAATAATTTAATATACTCACAATAAAACAACTTAATAACTATATTAACTATAATAATCTAAGGCTAATTAACCCTTCTTGTTAATTAACCCGCAATTAACAATTAAAACGGCGCTTTAACTATTAAACGGAACCCAGGGGCTCAATTAACCGCGATAATTAAACAATAAACGCGCTAATTAACCTCTAAACCCGCTAATTAACCTCTAAACCCGCTAATTAATCACACCAATTAACCCCTAAACCGATTAATTAATATTAAACCCGCCTTTTAATTGATCAATTCCCGCCAATTAACCCCGTTAATCCCTCGTTAAAAACCCCCTAAAAACAATGAAAAACCCGCGGTTAATTAACTAAAGCCGCGCTAATTAACCAAATTAACGCTAATTAATCACAACACGAACGATTTAAAGCGATAAATTCGCTTAAAAAGGGTAAAAAAAGCGCCGTTTTGGGGCTTTTTGCCGCTTCCCGCCCCCCCCCCCGCTTTTAAACTATTAATTGATCTACTGATTAACCAACTAATTAAGCCACTGACTAATTAAACAACAGGGAAAAGGCGCTAATTAACAATTAAAAGGGGATAAAACGAGGATTTAAAGGTTTAAAGGGGGAATAAAAATGGGGTTTAAAGGCGCCGCGGGGAAGCGGCTCCGTAATAAACGCCAATTAACCCCCAATTAACGCCGCCAAACCGCCTTAATTAACGAATGAGCCTCAAGCGCCGCTTGTCCCGTGGTCGCCGAGCCGCTAATTAACGCGATTAATTAATTAATCGCTGATTAATCGCTGATTAACGCAGACCCGCCCGCCGCCGCTGCCGCCGCTCGACTGGGCGCTCCCGCCCTTCCCGCCGCTTTTATCGCCTCGGTCGCCACGCCCCCCGCGCTGAGCGGCGCCCAATCAGAGCGCGGCTCGCCACAGCAACACCCCGCCCCGCGCGGCGCCGCGGCCAATCAGCGCGAACGCGGGAAGGCGCCGCCAATCAGAGCGCAGCGCCCCTCAGCGACCGCCGCGGGGGGGGGCAAGCGGCCAATGGGAACGCGCCGCAGTGGGGGCGGAGTAGACGCGCGCGGGACCAATCAGAGCGCAGAACGGTTCGCACGGTGCTTTATTGAATGAAAGCGCGGGGGGGGGCGCGGCTTGCGGAGGGGAAGCGGCCAATCAGAGCGCGTTTAGGGGTCGTCGGGGCGGGGCTTGATGGGGTCCTCGGTCTCCAAGAGGTGTCTGAGGCGCTGCCCGTATTGAGCGTCGGTTTCTTCAGGCTCCCGGGGGGGGCGCCCCCCCGGCAGGTGGCGGTCGGCGGCTGCCAGGAGTTCCGGCCACGTGTACAAGGGGGCGGGGTCGAGGGGGCGGGACCGGATGAGGCCGACGAGGTATTCGGTGTAGTGAGGCCTGGGGGGGACACGGGGACCATAGAGACGAGGAGGACCAGAGAGACCAGAGAGACCATAGAGACCCAGAGAGACCCATAGAGACCCATAGAGACCCATAGAGACCCATAGAGACCCATAGAGACCATAGAGACCATAGAGACCATAGAGACCATAGAGACCCATAGAGACCATAGAGACCATAGAGACCAGAGAGACCATAGAGACCCAGAGAGACCCATAGAGACCCAGAGAGACCCATAGAGACCCATAGAGACCATAGAGACCATAGAGACCATAGAGACCATAGAGACCATAGAGACCCATAGAGACCCATAGAGACCCATAGAGACCATAGAGACCATAGAGACCCATAGAGACCATAGAGACCATAGAGACCATAGAGACCATAGAGACCATAGAGACCCATAGAGACCCATAGAGACCATAGAGACCATAGAGACCCATAGAGACCATAGAGACCATAGAGACCATAGAGACCCATAGAGACCATAGAGACCCATAGATTGACCCATAGATTGACCCATAGATTGACCCATAGCGCCCCACTCACCGGCACATCCCGGCCTGTCCCGGCCCCACATCGCGGCCGCAGGGCGCGTCGTGCAGCCCCTCCCCCGTCTCCTTCTGCTCCATCACCCCACAGGTCCCTGCGACCCATAGAATGTGTGGGGCAGCCCCATAGAATGTGTGGGGCAGCCCCATAGATCCAAGGATCAGACCCATAGAATGTGTGGGTCAGCCCCATAGATCCAAGGGTCAGCCCCATAGAATGTGTGGGGCAGCCCCATAGAATGTGTGGGGCAGCCCCATAGAATGTGTGGGTCAGCCCCATAGATCCGTGGGTCAGCCCCATAGAATGTGTGGGGCAGCCCCATAGATTGTGTGGGTCAACCCCACAGATCCGTGGGTCAGCCCCATAGATCCGTGGGTCAGCCCCATAGAATATGTGGGTCAGCCCCACAGATAACACCCCCCCGCCCCACACTTGTGGGTCTCACCTGAGGCTCCGGGTGGCGCGTCCGTGGTGAACGGGACGTTCCCCGTCTGTGGGGAGAGAGAGACGCGCTGCCCCACAGCGACCCATAACTGACCCATAGCGACCCATAACTGACCCATAGCGACCCATAGAGACCCATAGAGACCCATAACTGACCCATAGCGACCCATAGCGACCCATAGAGACCCATAGAGACTCATAGAGACCCATAACTGACCCATAGCGACCCATAACTGACCCATAGAGACCCATAGCGACCCATAACTGCCCCATAGCGACCCATAGAGACCCATAACTGCCCCATAGCGACCCATAACTGACCCATAGCGACCCATAACTGACCCATAGCGACCCATAACTGACCCATAACTGACCCACAGAGACCCATAACTGACCCATAGAGACCCATAGAGACCCATAACTGACCCATAACTGACCCATAGAGACCCATAGAGACCCATAGAGACCCATAACTGACCCATAACTGACCCATAGCGACCCATAACTGACCCATAGAGACCCATAACTGACCCATAGAGACCCATAGAGACCCATAGAGACCCATAACTGACCCATAACTGCCCCACAGCGACCCATAACTGACCCATAGCGACCCATAACTGACCCATAACTGACCCATAACTGACCCATAACTGACCCATAACTGACCCATAGCGACCCATAACTGACCCATAACTGACCCATAACTGACCCATAGAGACCCATAACTGACCCATAACTGACCCATAACTGACCCATAGAGACCCATAACTGACCCATAGAGACCCATAACTGACCCATAACTGACCCATAACTGACCCATAGCGACCCATAACTGACCCATAACTGACCCACAGAGACCCATAACTGACCCATAGAGACCCATAACTGACCCATAACTGACCCATAGAGACCCATAACTGACCCATAGAGACCCATAACTGACCCATAACTGACCCATAACTGACCCATAGCGACCCATAACTGACCCATAACTGACCCATAGCGACCCATAACTGACCCATAGAGACCCATAACTGACCCATAACTGACCCATAACTGACCCATAACTGACCCATAACTGACCCATAGCGACCCATAGAGACCCATAGGGACCCATAGAGACCCATAGAGATCCATAGCTACCCATAACTGACCCATAGAGACCCATAGCGACCCATAGCGACCCATAGCGACCCATAGGGACCCATAAGTGACCCATAACTGACCCATAGCGACCCATAGAGACCCATAACTGACCCACAGAGACCCATAGCGACCCATAGAGACCCATAGCGACCCATAACTGACCCATAGCGACCCATAGCGACCCATAGCGACCCATAACTGACCCATAGAGACCCATAGAGACCCATAACTGACCCATAGCGACCCATAGAGACCCATAGCTGACCCATAGCGACCCATAACTGACCCATAGCGACCCATAGGGACCCATAGGGACCCATAAGTGACCCATAACTGACCCATAACTGACCCATAGCGACCCATAGAGACCCATAACTGACCCACAGAGACCCATAGCGACCCATAGAGACCCATAGCGACCCATAACTGACCCATAGCGACCCATAGCGACCCATAGCGACCCATAACTGACCCATAGCGACCCATAGCGACCCATAACTGACCCATAGAGACCCATAGAGACCCATAACTGACCCATAGAGACCCATAGAGACCCATCACTGCTCCATAGCGACCCATAGAGACCCATAGCTGACCCCCAAGTGACCCACAGACCCCCATAAGTGACCCTTATGGACCCATAATGACCCCATAGTGACCCATAGGGACCCATAGTGACCCCACAGTGCCCCATAGAGACCCCCAAGTGCCCCATAACTGAGCCATAGTGCCCCATAGGGACCCATAAGTGACCCACAGGGACCCCCAAGTGCCCCATAAGTGACCCATAGAGACCCACAGTGACCCCCAAGTGACCCATAGAAACCCCCAAGTGACCCATAGCGACCCATAACTGACCCGTAGAGACCCATAGTGACCCATAACTGACCCGTAGAGACCCATAACTGACCCATAGAGCCCCATATGTGCCCCACAGCGCCCCCCAAGTGACCCCCCAGGGTCCCCATAGAGCCCCATAGAGACCCATAGGGACCCCGTAGAGCCCCATAGGGACCCCATAGAGCCCCATAGGGACCCCATAGCGCCCCATAGAGACCCATAGGGACCCATAGAGCCCCATAGGGACCCGTAGAGCCCCATAGAGCCCCATAGGGACCCGTACAGCCCCATAGCGCCCCACAGCGCCCCCCAGCGCCCCCGGTGACCTGCAGGAGCTGCTGCAGCCGCTGCGGGTCCCAGTCGCGCAGGAAGAACAGGCAGTGCCGCGGGTGGTGGGCGTGCAGGGAGCCCCACAGGGGGCAGCGCGGAGCGGGGCAGCGCTGTGGGGCACGGGCCGTCAGACCCACGGCCACCCAGAGCGACCCACAGAGTGACCCATAGCAACCCATAGGGACACATAGAGTGACCCACAGCGACCCATAGAGACCCATAGTGACCCATAGGGACCCATAGAGTGACCCATAGCGACACATAGAAACCCACAAGGACCCATAGCGACCCACAGGGACCCACAGGGACACATAGAGACCCATAGAGTGACCCATAGAGTGACCCATAGAGACCCAAAGGGACCCATAGCGACCCACAGGGACACATAGAGACCCATAGAGTGACCCATAGAGACCCATAGAGTGACCCATAGAGTGACCCATAGAGTGACCCATAGAGTGACCCATAGCAACCCATAGAGTAACCCATAGAGACCCAAAGGGACCCATAGGGACCCACAGGGACCCATAGGGACCCAAAGAGACCCACAGTGACCCATAGAGTGACCCATAGAGACCCACAGGGAGCCATAGGGACCCATAGACACCCACAGCGACCCACAGGGACCCATAGGGACCCACAGAGTGACCCATAGCGACCCATAGGGACCCACAGGGACCATAGAGACCCATAGAAACCCATAGGGACCCATTCAGCCCCATAGAGACCCATAGAGACCCATAGAGACCCATAGAGACCCATCCCGCCCCATAGATCCCGCCCCACATGTTGGGGGTGGAACCTCATAGAGACCCACAGACCCCATAGAGACCCATAGGGACCCACAGACCCCATAGAGACCCATAGGGACCCATAGACCCCATAGAGACCCATAGGGACCCATAGACCCCATAGAGACCCATAGGGACCCATAGACCCCATAGAGACCCATAGGGACCCACAGACCCCATAGAGACCCATAGGGACCCACAGACCCCATAGAGACCCATAGGGACCCACAGACCCCATAGAGACCCATAGGGACCCATAGACCCCATAGAGACCCATAGGGACCCACAGACCCCATAGAGACCCATAGGGACCCATAGACCCCATAGAGACCCATAGGGACCCACAGACCCCATAGAGACCCATAGGGACCCACAGACCCCATAGAGACCCATAGGGACCCATAGACCCCATAGAGACCCATAGAGACCCACAGGGACCCATAGAGACCCATAGGGACCCATAGACCCCATAGAGACCCATAGGGACCCATAGACCCCATAGAGACCCATAGGGACCCATAGACCCCATAGAGACCCATAGGGACCCATAGACCCCATAGAGACCCATAGAGACCCACAGGGACCCATAGAGACCCATAGACCCCATAGAGACCCATAGGGACCCATAGACCCCATAGAGACCGATAGGGACCCATAGACCCCATAGAGACCCATAGAGACCCACAGGGACCCATAGAGCCCAATGAAACCCATCCCGCCCCATAGACCGCACCCCGCCCCACAGGCCCCGCCCCACAGGCCCCGCCCCTCAGGCCCCGCCCCTCAGGCCCCGCCCCACAGGCCCCGCCCCACATGTCGGGGGTGGAACCCCATAGAGACCCATAGAGACCATAGAGACCATAGAGCCCAATGAAACCCATCCCGCCCCATAGACCCCACCCCGCCCCACAGGCCCCGCCCCACAGGCCCCGCCCCACATGTCGGGGGTGGAACCCCATAGAGACCCATAGAGACCATAGAGCCCAATGAAACCCATCCCGCCCCATAGACCCCGCCCCGCCCCACAGGCCCCGCCCCTCAGGCCCCGCCCCTCAGGCCCCGCCCCTCAGGCCCCGCCCCTCAGGCCCCGCCCCACAGGCCCCGCCCCTCAGCCCCGCCCCACGTGTCGGGGGTGGAAGGTCCTCCGGCAGCCGCTGCAGAAGTGGTGGCGGCAGCGCGAGCACTGCAGGTGCAGACAGCCGCCCCGCGCCAGCGCAAACTGCGCCCCACACGCCGGGCACGCTGCGGGGCACACATGGGGGGCGGGGTCAGCGTGGGGCTGGACCCACAGATCCGCCCGGACCCATAGATCCAGCCCCCAGACCCATAGATCCAGCCCCCAGAGCCATAGGTGTGACCCCAGACCCAGAGATCAAATCCCACACGCCGGGCACGCTGTGGGGCAGACATGGGGCAGGGGTCAATGTGTGGGGCTGGACCCACAGATCAGCCCGGACCCATAGATCCAGCCCCGGACCCACAGATCAGCCCGGACCCATAGATCAAATCCCACACGCCGGGCACGCTGCGGGGCACACATGGGGCAGGGGTCAATGTGTGGGGCTGGACCCACAGATCAGCCCCAGAGCCATAGATGTGATCCCAGACCCATAGATCAGCCCCGGACCCATAGATCAGCCCCGGACCCATAGATGTGATCCCACATGTGGGGCACGCTATGGGGCAGAGATGGGGGGCAGGACCCATAGATCCAGCCCCAGACCCATATATCAAATCCCACACGCCGGGCACGCTGTGGGGCAGACATGGGGCGGGGTCAGCGTGTGGGGCTGGACCCACAGATCAGCCCCGGACCCATAGATCCAGCCCCAGACCCATAGATCAGCCCCGGACCCATAGATGTGACCCCAGACCCAGAGATGTGACCCCACATGTGGGGCACGCTATGGGGCAGAGATGTGGGGCAGGGGTCAATGTGTGGGGCTGGACCCACAGATCAGCCCCAGAGCCATAGATCCAGCCCCAGAGCCATAGATGTGATCCCAGACCCATAGATCAGCCCCGGACCCATAGATCCGGCCCCGGACCCATAGATCCGCCCCGGACCCATAGATCAGCCCCGGACCCATAGATCAGCCCCGGACCCATAGATCAGCCCCGGACCCATAGATCCAGCCCCAGACCCATAGATCCAGCCCCAGACCCATAGATCCGCCCCGGACCCATAGATTCAGCCCTGGACCCATAGATCCAGCCCCGGACCCATAGATCCAGCCCCGGACCCATAGATCCAGCCCCAGACCCATAGATCAGCCCCAGACCCATAGATCAGCCCCGGACCCATAGATCCAGCCCCAGACCCATAGATCAGCCCCGGACCCATAGATCAGCCCCGGACCCATAGATCAGCCCCAGACCCATAGATCCAGCCCCGGACCCATAGATCAGCCCCGGACCCATAGATCAGCCCCGGACCCATAGATCAGCCCCAGACCCATAGATCCAGCCCCAGACCCATAGATCCAGCCCCAGACCCATAGATCAGCCCCAGACCCATAGATCAGCCCCAGACCCATAGCTGTGGCCCCAGCCCCATAGATCCAGCCCCAGACCCATAGCTGTGATCCCACATGTGGGGCATGCTATGGGGCAGAGATGGGGGGCAGGACCCACAGATGCAGCCCCAGACCCATAGATGTGATCCCAGACCCACAGATCAGCCCCGGACCCATAGATCAGCCCCGGACCCATAGATCAGCCCCGGACCCATAGATCCAGCCCCGGACCCACAGATCAGCCCCAGACCCATAGATCAGCCCCGGACCCATAGATCAGCCCCGGACCCATAGATCAGCCCCGGACCCATAGATCCAGCCCCGGACCCATAGATCAGCCCCGGACCCATAGATCAGCCCCGGACCCATAGATCAGCCCCGGACCCATAGATCAGCCCCAGAGCCATAGATCAGCCCCGGACCCATAGATCAGCCCCAGAGCCATAGATCAGCCCCGGACCCATAGATCAGCCCCGGACCCATAGATCCAGCCCCAGACCCATAGATCCAGCCCCAGACCCATAGATCAGCCCCGGACCCATAGATCAGCCCCGGACCCATAGATCCAGCCCCAGACCCATAGATCCAGCCCCAGACCCATAGATCAGCCCCGGACCCATAGATCCGGCCCCAGAGCCATAGGTGTGACCCCAGACCCAGAGATGTGACCCCACATGTGGGCCACGCTATGGGGCAGAGATGTGGGGCAGGACCCATAGATTCAACCCCAGCCCCATAGATACAACAGGGCCACGCTATGGGGCAGAGACGTGGGGCAGGACCCATAGATCCAACCCCAGCCCCATAGACACAACAGGGCCACGCTATGGGGCAGAGATGTGGGGCTGGACCCATAGATCCAGCCCCAGACCCATAGATCCAACCCCAGCCCCATAGATGGCCCCACACCCCCCCAGTGCAATAGGGCCACGCTATGGGGCAGAGATGTGGGGCAGGACCCATAGATCCAACCCCAGCCCCATAGATCCAACCCCAGCCCCATAGATGGCCCCACATCCCCACAGTGCAATAGGGACACGCTATGGGGCAGAGATGTGGGGCAGGACCCATAGATTCAACCCCAGCCCCATAGACGCAACCCCAGCCCCATAGATGGCCCCACACCCCCCCAGTGCAATAGGGCCACGCTATGGGGCAGAGACGTGGGGCAGGACCCATAGATCCAACCCCAGCCCCATAGATACAACAGGGCCACGCTATGGGGCAGAGATGTGGGGCAGGGACCCCCGAGCGGCCCGGGGGGCTGTGGGGCGGGATCTATGGGGCGGGATCTATGGGGCGGGACCCACCGATGCCGTTGTCGCGCAGGAAGGTCTCCAGCCCCACGGCGGCCGCTTGGGGGTCGCGGCTGCGCAGCCACAGCCCGAAATCGGCGCAGGACAGCGACTGGTGCTCGGGGAGCCACTTGGGGGGCAGCCCCACAAGTGACGGGGAGACGCGTGAGGGAGGGGGCAGAGCCACGGGGACCCATGGGACCCATAGGGACCCATAGGGACCCACAGGGACCCATAGAGTGACCCACAGGGACCCATAGAGTGACCCATAGGGACCCATAGAGTGACCCATAGGGACCCATAGGGACCCATAGAGACCATAGAGACCCATAGGGACCCACAGAGGGACCCCCAGAGGGACCCATAGGGACCAGAGAGACCCATAGGGACCCATAAAGACCCATAGGGACCCACAGGGACCCACAGGGACCCATAGGGACCCATAGAGGGACCCATAGGGACCCATAGAGGGACCCATAGGGACCCATAGGGACCAGAGAGACCCACAGGGACCCATAGGGACCCATAGAGTGACCCATAGGGACCAATGGTATTGAATGGGAGTCAATGGGGGTCAATGGGGGTCAATGGGGTCAATGGGGGCAATGGGGGGCAATGGGGATCAATGGGGGTCAATGGGAGTTAATGGGGGTCAATGGGGGTCAATGGGGGTCAATGGGGGTCAATGGGGGTCAATGGGGGTCAATGGGGGTCAATGGGGGTCAATGGGAGTTAATGGGGGTCAATGGGGGTCAATGGGGGTCAATGGGGGTCAATGGGGTCAATGGGGTCAATGGGGTCAATGGGATCAATGAGATCAATGGGTCAATGGGATCAATGGGGGTCAATGGGGATCAATGGGGTCAATGGGGTCAATGGGAGTCAATGGGGATCAATGGGGATCAATGGGGGTCAATGGGGGTCAATGGGGTCAATGGGGGTCAATGGGGGTCAATGGGATCAATGGGATCAATGGGGTCAATGGGGGTCAATGGGGGTCAATGGGGGTCAATGGGGGTCAATGGGGGTCAATGGAGTCAATGGGGTCAATGGGGTCAATGGGGGTCAATGGGGGTCAATGGGATCAATGGGATCAATGGGGTCAATGGGGGTCAATGGGGGTCAATGGGATCAATGGGATCAATGGGGTCAATGGGGGTCAATGGGATCAATGGGATCAATGGGGATCAATGGAGTCAATGGGGGTCAATGGGGTCAATGGGGTCAATGGGATCAATGGATCAATGGGGATCAATGGGAGTCAATGGGGATCAATGGTGGTCAATGGGGATCAATGGGGTCAATGGGGATCAATGTGGTCAATGGGGTCAATGGGGTCAATGGGGGTCAGTGGGGGTCAATGGGACCCACATCCCGCCCCACACCCGCCCCTCACCCGCCCCACAGGTGCCCCACAGGCGCCCCTCACCTCTTTCTGGCACTGGGGACACAGGCGCTGCTGGCACTGGGGACACTGGGCCGGCCCCACGGCGCCCTCGAAGATGAAGCCGAACGAGCACTTGGGGGGCAGGGGGAGATGTGGGGCTGCCCCATAGCGACCCACCCATCGACCCCCGGACGAGGCGCAGCCACCCGGAGCGGCCCCATAGAGACCCACAGCGACCCATAGAGACCCACAGCGACCCATAGAGACCCCCAAGTGACCCATAGAGACCATAGAGACCCATAGAGACCCATAGAGACCCACAGTGACCCATAGAGACCATAGAGACCCCCAAGTGACCCATAGAGACCATAGAGACCCATAGAGACCCATAGAGACCCACAGTGACCCATAGTGACCCATAGTGACCCATAGTGACCCACAGAGACCCATAGAGACCCACAGTGACCCATAGAGACCCATAGAGACCATAGAGACCCATAGAGACCATAGAGACCCACAGCGACCCACAGCGACCCATAGAGACCCACAGCGACCCATAGAGACCCATAGAGACCCATAGGGACCCATAGGGACCCATAGGGACCCATAGAGACCCATAGAGACCCATAGAGACCCATAGAGACCCATAGAGACCCATAGAGACCATAGAGACCCACAGCGACCCACAGCGACCCACAGCGACCCATAGAGACCCATAGAGACCCATAGAGACCCATAGAGACCATAGAGACCCACAGCGACCCACAGCGACCCACAGCGACCCATAGAGACCCATAGGGACCCATAGGGACCCATAGGGACCCATAGGGACCCCCAAGTGACCCATAGAGACCCCCAAGTGACCCATAGAGACCCCCAAGTGACCTGCAGTGACCCATAGAGACCCATGGAGACCCACAGTGACCCATAGAGACCCATAGAGACCCACAGTGACCCATAGAGACCCATAGAGACCCACAGTGACCCATAGAGACCCATAGAGACCCATAGAGACCCATAGAGACCCACAGTGACCCATAGAGACCATAGAGACCCCCAAGTGACCCACAGTGACCCATAGCGACCCCCAAGTGACCCATAGAGACCCCTAGTGACCCCCAAGTGTCCTACAGTGACCCATAAGTGCCCAATAGTGACCCATAAGTGTCCCATAGAGACCCCCAAGTGCCCCATAGCGACCCATACCGACCCCCAAGTGCCCCATTGTGCCCCATAAGTGACCCACACGAACCCACAGTGCCCCCCAAGTGCCCCCCGTAGCCCCACAACTGCCCCATAGCGACCCCCAAGTGCCCCATAGCGACCCCCAGGTGCCCCATAGCGACCCCCCCAGCCCCACAGATTGCCCCACAGATTGCCCCACAGATTGCCCCATAGCCACCTTAGTGCACCAAAGGAACTGGGGGTCCTTCTGCAGCTCCAGCTCCGTCAGCTTCTGGCTGAACAGCTGATATGTGGGGGGGTCCAGGACCTGGCGCAGCTGTGGGGCACAACATGTGGGGCAGGGGGTCCCCCAAACCCCATGGGGCCCTTCCCAGGACCCCAATGAACCCCCTGACCCCCATGTACGTGGGGCAAAACCCCACAGATTTGGGGCTTTTGGGGCCAAAAATCACATGCCCCCCCCGAACCCCAGAATGGCCACAAATCGCCCCATAACTTGCCCAAAATGGCATGAATTCACCCCAAATTTCACATGGGACTCCCCCACAACCCCAGCGACTCCGTGACCCCCCTGTACATGGGGCAAAAAGCGACGATTTTGGGTCATTTTACCAAAAACGTTCAGTTTCCCGTATGGTGAACACACCAAGTCCTGCACCCCTGGGACTCCCCAAAACCCACACGACTCCCCCCAAATCGCCCCATAACTTGCCCAAAATCGCATGAATTCACCCCAAATTTCACATGGGACTCCCCCACACCCCCAGCAACTCCGTGACCCCCCTGTACATGGGGCAAAAAGTGGCAATTTTGGGTCATTTTACCAAAAACGTTCAGTTTCCCATATGGCGAACACACCAAGTCCTGCACCCCTGGGACTCCCCAAAACCCGCACGACTCCCCCCAAATCACCCCATAACTTGCCCAAAATCGCATGAATTCACCCCAAATTTCACATGTGACCCCCCCCAGACCCCAATGAACCCCAGGACCCCCCTGTACATGGGGCAAAAAGCGGCACATTTGGGTCATTTTACCAAAAATGCCCAGTTTCCCATATGGTGAACACACCAAGTCCTGCACCCCTGGGACACCCCAAAACCCGCACGACTGCCCCCAAATCGCCCCATAACATGCCCAAAATGGCATGAATTCACCCCAAATTTCACATGTGACCCCCCCAGACCCCAATGAACCCCAGGACCCCCCTGTACATGGGGCAAAAAGTGGCAGATTTGGGTCATTTTACCAAAAACGTTCAGTTTCCCATATGGCGAACACAACAAGTCCTGCACCCCTGGGACACCCCAAAACCCGCACGACTGCCCCCAAATCGCCCCATAACTTGCCCAAAATCGCATGAATTCACCCCAAATTTCACATGTGACCCCCCCAGACCCCAATGAACCCCAGGCCCCCCCTGTACACGGGGCAAAAAGCGGCAGATTTGGGTCATTTTACCAAAAATGCCCAGTTTCCCATATGGTGAACGCACCAATTCCCGCGCCGCCGGGACCCCCCAAACTGTGCCGTAACTTGGCCAAAATCGCCCCGATTCGCCCCAAATTTCACGTGTGACCCCCCCAGACCCCCCTGGAGCCCCTGACCCCCCTGTACCTGCGTATCCAAGGTGGAGAAGTAGCAGATGCGGGCGTTCTCGTCGGACAAATCGGGTTTCCCGCAGGCGGGACACACCAGGTCCTGCACCCCCTTCTCCTTCACCCCCACCTGGAAGTGACCCCGGAAGCAATCGGGGCACAGGGGGCACTCGCAGCCCGTCAGCCATTGGGCCTGGGGGCAAAGGGCAAAGGTCACGGGGAGGGTTTGGGGGGGGGAGGGTGTTGAGGGGGGTTGGGGGGTGGGGGCGGGGGGAGGAGCTATAGGGACCCATAGAGACCTATAGGGACCCATAGAGACCCATGGGGACCCATTGACCCCCATTGACCTCCATTGACTCCCATTGACCCCCACTGACTCCCATTGACCCCCATTGACTCCCATTGACCCCCATTGATCCCCATTGACTCCCATTGACCCCATTGACCCCATTGACCCCATTGACCCCCATTGTTCCCATTGATCCCCATTGACCCCCATTGACCCCCATGGACTCCCATTGACCCCCATTGATCCCATTGTCCCCATTGACTCCCATTGACCCCCATTGATCCCATTGCCCCCCATTGATCCCATTGAGCCCCATTGAGCCCCATTGACCCCATTGATCCCATTGACCCCCATTGCCCCCCACTGACTCCCATTGACTCCCACTGACCCCCATAGACTCCCATTGATCCCCATTGACTCCCATTGATCCCCATTGACTCCCATTGACCCCATTGTCCCCATTGACCCCCATTGACCCCCATTGACTCCCATTGACTCCCATTCACCCCATAGCCCCCCATTGCCCCCATTGACCTCATTGCCCCCCATTGTTCCCATTGACCTCCATTGCCCCCCATTGCCCCCCATTGTTCCCATTGACTCCCATTGCCCCCCATTGACCCCCATTGACCCCATTGATTCCCACTGCCCCCCATTGTTCCCATTGACTCCCATTGCCCCCCATTGACTCCCATTGACTCCCATTGACCCCCATTGACCCCCATTGACTCCCATTGACTCCCATTCACCCCATTGACTCCCATTGACCCCATTGCCCCCACTGCCCCCAGTGCCCCCAGCCCGCAGCCCCTCCCCCGCACCTGCTGGCGCGCCATGTCCCAGCCGCAGAGGCGGCACTGGCAGCGCAGGCGGCTGCGCAGCTGCCGGGGGTCGGTGCAGCCCCCCACGGCCTCCAGCAGCTCGGCCAGCGCCGGGGGCTCCCCCAGCGCCCCCAGCTCCCGCGCCAGCGACACCAGCAGCCGCGCGCGGCCCCAGCTGCGCAGCCCCAGCAGCGCCAGCGACCGCCGGATCGGCACCTGCCACGCACACCAGCACGGACCAGTGGGGACCAGTGCAGACCAGTACGGACCAGCAGGGACCAGTAGGGACCACTAGGGGTCACTACAGGTCCACACAAAGCACTACAGAGCAGATGGAGACTGGGAACAACCCCCAAGAGACTGGAGAGGGAACCCAGTATAGACCAGTACGGACCAGTAGGAACCGGTACGGACCAGTACAGACCGGTACGGACCAGTACAGACCGGTACGGACCAGTACGGGTCACTACAGGTCCATACAAAGCACTACAGAGCAGGTAGGGACTGGGAACATCCCCCCGAGGGACTGGAGGGGGAAGCCAGTATAGACCAGTATGGACCAGTACGGACCAGTACGGACCAGTACAGACCAGTACGGACCAGTAGGGACCAGTAGGGACCACTAGGGGTCCATACAAAGCACTACAGAGCAGATAGAGACTGGGAACACAACCCCAAGGGACTAGAGGAGGAAGCCAGTATAGACCAGTAGGGACCAGTATAGACCAGTACAGACCAGTAGGGACCAGTAGGGACCACTATGGGTCACTACAGGTCCATACAAAGCACTAGAGAGCAGATAGAGACTGGGAACAACCCCCCGAGGGACTGGAGGGGGAAGCCAGTATAGACCAGTAGGGACCAGTATAGACCAGTACGGACCAGTAGGAACCGGTACGGACCAGTACAGACCGGTACGGACCAGTACAGACCGGTACGGACCAGTACGGGTCACTACAGGTCCGTACAAAGCACTACAGAGCAGGTAGGGACTGGGAACATCCCCCTGAGGGACTGGAGAGAGAAGCCAGTATAGACCAGTAGGGACCACTATAGACCAGTACAGACCAGTACGGACCAGTAGGGACCACTATGGGTCACTACAGGTCCATACAAAGCAGTAGAGAGCAGATAGAGACTGCAAACAACCCCCCAAGGGACTGAAGAGGGAAGCCAGTATAGACCAGTAGGGACCAGTATAGACCAGTACAGACCGGTACAGACCAGTACGGGTCACTACAGGTCCATAGAAAGCACTAGAGAGCAGGTAGGGACTGGGAACACCCCCCCGAGGGACTGGAGGGGGAAACCAGTATAGACCAGTAGGGACCAGTAGGAATCAATACAAACAAGTACAGGTTGCTATAGACCAGTATCCATTGCCCGCCATTGATCCCATTGACCCCATTGATCCCATTGCCCCCCATTGATCCCCATTGATCCCACTGACCCCCATTGATCCCATTGACCCCCATTGACCCCACTGACCCCACTGATCCCATTGACCCCATTGATCCCATTGACCCCATTGACCCCCATTGATCCCACTGACCCCATTGACCCCATTGACCCCATTGATCCCCATTGACCCCCATTGATCCCCATTGACCCCATTGATCCCATTGATCCCCATTGACCCCCATTGCCCCCCATTGACCCCATTGACCCCATTGACCCCCATTGATGCCATTGACCCCCATTGACCCCACTGCCCCCCATTGACCCCATTGACACCATTTATCCCACTGACCCCCATTAATCCCAATTGATCCCATTGCCCCCCATTGACCCCATTGACCCCCATTAATCCCCATTGCCCCCCATTGACCCCATTGCCCCCCATTGACTCCCATTGATCCCATTGACTCCATTGACCCCCATTGACCCCATTGACTCCCATTGATCCCATTGACTCCCATTGATCCCCATTGATCCCAATTGATCCCATTGCCCCCCATTGACCCCATTGACCCCCATTGATCCCATTGACCCCATTGACCCCATTGACCCCATTGACCCCCATTAATCCCCATTGACTCCCATTGATCCCATTGACCCCATTGACCCCACTGACCCCACTGACCCCCACTGACCCCAGTACCTGCGGGTCGGGCCCCTGGAAGTCGATGGGCGGCTCCGTGCTCCGCCATTGGCCGAGCAGCAGGGGGCGGAGCTTCTGGCGCTGCAGGTCCCGCAGCGCCCCCCATAGGCTGCCCCCGTTCTGCAGGAGGGCGGGGCCGGCCACGCCCACATCCGGGAACCCCAGAGCGGCCAGGGCCTGGAGCTGGAAACCAGTACAGACCAGTATAGACCAGTACAGACCCACCCACACCAGTACAAACCTAAACCCGCCCTCTCTATGGGTCTCTATGGGTCCCTATGGGGCTCTATGGGTCCCCATTGGTCTCTGTTGTGACCTACGGCCTCCCCAGGGTCCTAAAACCCACCCACCCTATAGATCCCTATGGGCCCTATGGATCCCTATGGGACCATATGGGTCTGTGTGAGTCCCTATGGGTCTCTATGGGTCACTCTATGGGTCTCTATGGGTCCCCATTGGTACCTATGGCCTCCCCATGGTCCTAAAACCCACCCTCCCTATAGATCCCTATGGCCGCTATAGGTCCCTATGACTCCCTATGGGTCTCTATGCGTCACTCTATGGGTCCCTATGGTCCATATGGGTCACTCTATGGGTCCCTACGGGTCCCCATTGGTCTCTATTGGGACCCATGGACTCCCCAGGGTCCTAAAACCCGCCCTCCCTATAGATCCTTAGGGATCCCTATAGCCCTCTATGGCTCCCTATGGCTCTCTATGGGTCCTTATGTGTCTCTATGGGTCCCCATGGGTACCTATGGGCCCCTATAAGTATCTATGGGTCCCTATGGTCCCCATTGGTCTCTATTGGGTCCTACAGACTCCCCAGGGTCCTAAAACCCACCCTCCCTATAGATCCTTAGGGATCCCTATAGCTCTCTATGGGTCTCTATGAGTCTCTATAGGTCGCTATAAGTATCTATGGGTCACTCTATGGGTCCCCATTGGTCTCTATTGGGACCTACGGACTCCCCAGGGTCCTAAAACCCTCCCCAGGGTCCCAAACCCCATAAGCCCCGCCCACCTGCCGCCTCCGCCGTCCAATCGCCGCCTCCAGCGCCCGCTGGGCGTGGCCGTGGGCGTGGCTCCAGGCCAGTCCCGCCTCCTTGATGGACAGCGGCCCCAGCCCCGCCTCTTTCCCCGCCCCCGCCAGCGCCGCCCAGGCTTCCCCCAGGGCGGCCTTGGCCACGCCCACGGCCACGCCCACCGGGCCGCCCAGCGCCCAGGCCACGCCCACCACGGCTTCTGGGGCCACGCCCTGCGCCTCGGCTTCCTGGAACCGAGCAGAGCGGTATGGACCGGTATGGACCAGTATGGACCAGTACGGACCAAGGACCCCCCCATTGACGCCATTGATCCCATTGAGCCCATTGATCCCATTGATCCCATTGAGCCCCATTGACCCCCATTGATCCCCATTGACCCCATTGACCCCATTGAGCCCATTGAGCCCCATTGAGCCCATTGATCCCCATTGACCCACATTGACCCCCATTGACCCCCATTGACCCACACTGACCCCCATTGACCCACACTGACCCCCATTGATCCCCATTGACCCACATTGACCCCCATTGACCCCCATTGACCCACATTGACCCCCATTGACCCCCATTGACTCCCATTGACCCCCATTGATCCCCATTGATCCCATTGACCCCCATTGACCCCCATTGATCCCCACTGCCCCCCATTGATCCCATTGCCCCCCATTGACCCCCATTGCCCCCCACTGCCCCCCATTGACCCCTGACCCCTCTCACCCTCACTATGGCCACCATTCTCTTCCCGTCCTCCCGCAGCCGTCGCTGCCGCTCGAGTTCGCGGGCGGGGCCCAAGTGGGCGGGGCTTGGAAGGGCGGGGTCTGAGGGGGTGGAGTCAGCACTGGGCGGGGCTTTGGCGGGAAGGGCTTCGATTGGCGGGACTTTGACGGGTGGGGGCGAGGTGGGCACGACCTGGGGAGGCAGCAACAGAAAACAATAGAGACCCGGACGCCTGGGTCCCTCCCGAACTCCTGGGTCCCCTGGGGCACTCCTGGGTCCCCTGGGGCACTCCTGGGTCCTCACCGGGGGGGGCTGGGGCCTCCTGGCCAGGCGGGGGCGCTCGCAGACGCCGCACAGGACGCTGGGCCCGCGGTTCAGGAACGTGCAGGACGCGCAGGCCCAGCTATAGGAACACGAGCAACCTATAGAGCCCCTATAGAGCCCCTACAGAGCCCCTATAGGCGCCCCCAGCGGGAGCGTTAACACGTATATAAGGTACGTATAGGGTCTGTACGTTACCCGGAGTCCTCAGGTGGGGGCTCACCTGGGGGGAAACGGGGTCGTCAGCACCTATAGAGCCCCTATAGACCCCCCAAGCATATAGAGAGCCCATAGAGCCCCTATAGAACCCCCCCAAGCATATAAAGACCCCACAGAGCTCTTCAAGCATATAGACACTCTATAGAACCCCATAGAGCCCCAACCATATAGTGACCCTATAGAACCTCATAGAGCGCCCAAACCATATAGAGACCCTATAGAACCTCATAGACTTCTTCAACCACATACAAACCCCATAGGGCCCCCCAGCCATATAGAACCTCATAGGGCCCCCCAACCATACAGAGACCCCATAAAACCCCACAGAGCCTCCCAATCATATAAACACCCCATAGACCTCCTATACAGCCTCTCAACCATATAGACATTCTATAGAACACCATAGAACCCCTATAGAGCCCCCAACCCCATAGACACCCCATAGAGCCCCACAACCATATAGAGACCCCACAGAACCCCTATAGAGTTCCAAACCATATAGAGACCCTATAGAACCCCATAGAGCCTCTCAAACATATAGAGACCCTATAGAACCCATAAAGTCCCCCAACCATATACAGAGCCCATAGAACCCCATGCATCCCCCAAGCATATACAGACCCCATAGAGCCCCCAACCTCTATAAAGACTCTATATCCCATACACAAACCTATAGACCCCGCAACCCCTATAGAAAACCCCCCAAGCCCTATAGACTCACTATGGAGCCCCAACCCCTATAGAGCCCCTACAGAAGCCCCCAACCCCTATAGACACCCTATAGACCCCCCCAACCCCTATAGACACCCTACAGACCCCCCCAACCCCTATAGACCCCCCAGCCCCTATAGAGCCCCCCAAGCCCTATAGAAACCCCATAGAGCCCCCCAGGTTGCTACAGATCCCCCATAGAGCCTATAGAACCCATATACGGTATAGAGCCCCCTATAGTCCCCATACGTTTCGGGGTCTCTGCGTCTGCCAGTGCGGGCGAGTCGGGCACCAGCGGCTCCTGTGGGGAGAGACCAGTACGGACCAGTATAGACCAGTATGGACCAGTACTGACCAGTATGGACCAGTACGGACCAGTGACCCCCCATTGATCCCATTGACCCCATTGATTCCATTGACCCCCATTGACTCCCATTGATCCCCATTGACCCCCATTGACCCCCATTGATCCCATTGACTCCCATTGATCCCCATTGACCCCCATTGACCCCCATTGACTCCCATTGACTCCCATTGACTCCCATTGATCCCATTGACTCCCATTGATCCCATTGACTCCCATTGACTCCCATTGACCCCATTGACTCCCATTGACCCCATTGACTCCCATTGACCCCATTGACTCCCATTGACTCCCATTGACCCCCATTGACCCCCATTGACCCCATTGACCCCCATTGACTCCCATTGACTCCCAATGACCCCCATTGACTCCCATTGATCCCATTGACTCCCATTGACTCCATTGACCCCCATTGATCCCCATTGACCCCCATTGACTCCCATTGACCCCCATTGATCCCCATTGACCCCCATTGATCCCATTGATTCCCATTGACCCCCATTGACTCCCATTGATCCCCATTGACCCCCATTGACCCCCATTGATCCCCATTGACCCCCATTGACCCCCATTGACCCCCATTGATCCCATTGACCCCCATTGATCCCCATTGACCCCCATTGATCCCCATTGACCCCCATTGACCCCCAGTTCTCACCTCACTCCCCACCAGCATCTGGGTGAAGAACTGGGGGTTCGGGTGCTGGTTCTGAATGGGGGAAAACAAACCCACACCAGTATGGACCAGTATGGACCAGTATGGACCAGTATGGACCAGTGACCCCCCAGCGAGCCCCCCAAGTCCCTCCCAGTATAACCAGCATCACCCCAACCCCCCCAGGATCCTAAAACCCGCCATCCCTATAGGTCTCTATGGTCTCTATGGCTCCCTATGGGTCAATCTATGGGTCCCCACGGGTCTCTGTGGATTCCTATGGGTCCCTATGGGTCTCTATGCTCTCTATGGATCCCCATGGGTCCCTATGGGTCTCTATGGGTTCCCATGGTCTCTATGGTCTCTATGGGTCACCATGGGTCTCTATGGGTCCCTATGGGTCCCCATGGGTTCCCATACTCTCTATGGTCTCTATGGTCTCTATGGGTCTCTATGGGTCCCCATTGGTCCCTATGGGTCTCTATGGGTCCCCATGGTCTCTATGGGTCCCCATGGGTCCCCATTGGTCCCTATGGGTCGCTATGGGTCTCTATGGGTCCCCATGGTCTCTATGGGTCTCTATGGGTCCCCATGGGTCCATATGGGTCTCTATGGGTCCCCATGGGTCTCTATGGGTTCCCATGGGTCTCTATGGGTTCCCATGGGTCCCTATGGGTCCCTATGGGTCCCCATGGTCTCTATGGTTCCTATGGGTCCCCATGGTCTCTATGACCCCTATGGGTCCGTATGGGTCCCCATGGTCTGAATGGGTCTCCAGGGGTCCCTATGGGTCCCCATGGTCTCTATGGGTCCCCATGGGTCCCTGTTGGTCTCTATGGGTCCCCATAGTCTCTATGGGTCCCCATGGATTCCTATGGTCCCTATGGGTCCCCATGGTCTCTAGGGGTCCCCATGGTCTCTAGGGGTCCCCATGGTCTCTAGGGGTCTCTATGGGTCCCCATGGTCTCTATGGGTCTCTAGGGGTCCCCATGCTCTCTACAGGTCCCCAGGGCCCCGCGGGGCGGGGCGGCACTCACGGCCAGCAGCAGGTCGATCTCGGTGCGCAGCAGCAGCAGCTCGGCCGTCACGGCCGCCACGCGCCCCACGTCGGGGCCCACGCAGCCCGGGGGGAAGCCCAGCCCCTCGGGGGACTCGCACGTGTAGCCCAGCAGCTTCAGCACCGCACGGCCCCCCTGCGGGACAGCGGGCGATGGGGGGCAATGGGACTCAATGGGGGTCAATGGGACTCAGTGGGGGTCTATGGGACTCAGTGGGGGTCTATGGGGGCAATGGGGATCTATGGGACTCTATGGGGGTCTATGGGGGGACAATGGGGACAATGGGGACAATGGGGACAATGGGGGACTGTGGGTGACTATGAGGGATCAATGGGGGATCAATGGATCAATGGGGTCAATGGATCAATGGGGGGCAATGGGACTCAATGGGGGTCTATGGGGGGCAATGGGGGGCAATGGGGGGCAATGGGACTCGTCTATGGGACTCAATGGGACTCAATGGGGGTCTATGGGGGGCAATGGGGGGCAATGGGGGGCAATGGGACTCGTCTATGGGACTCAATGGGACTCAATGGGGGTCTATGGGGGGCAATGGGGGGCAATGGGGGGCAATGGGACTCGTCTATGGGACTCAATGGGACTCAATGGGGGTCTATGGGGGGCAATGGGGGGCAATGGGACTCGTCTATGGGACTCAATGGGACTCAATGGGACTCAATGGGACTCAATGGGACTCAATGGGACTCAATGGGGTCTATGGACGATCAATGGGGGATCAATGGGGGATCAATGGGGGTCTATGGGGGGATCAATTGATCAATCGGGACAATAGGGACAATGGGGTCAATGGGGGGCAATGGGGGGCAATGGGTCCATGGGGCCAATGGGGTCAATGGGTCCATGGGGCCAATGGGTCCATGGGTCAATGGGTCAATGGGGTCCATGGGGTCAATGGGTCAATGGGGTCCATGGGTCCATGGGGTCAATGGGTCCATGGGGTCAATGGGGTCAATGGGTCCATGGGTCAATGGGTCCATGGGGTCAATGGGTCCATGGGGTCAATGGGTCCATGGGGTCAATGGGTCCATGGGGTCAATGGGTCCATGGGGTCAATGGGGTCAATGGGTCCATGGGTCAATGGGGTCCATGGGGTCAATGGGTCCATGGGGTCCATGGGTCCATGGGGTCAATGGGTCCATGGGGTCAATGGGTCAATGGGTCCATGGGGTCAATGGGTCCATGGGGTCAATGGGTCCATGGGGTCAATGGGTCCATGGGGTCAATGGGTCCATGGGGTCAATGGGTCCATGGGTCAATGGGGGATCAATGGATCAATGGGTCCGTGGGTCCACGGGTCAGCGTGCTGGCCTCACCCGCATGGCGTCCACGGTCCTGCGGAACACGGGGTTCCCGAAGCGCACCAGGCGCCAGTGCCGCGGCGGCCGCGGCTGCAGGAGGTTGCGCCCGTACTTCTCCAGGATGCTGAGCGCCGTGCGCAGCGCCCCCAGCGCCCCCCCGGGCCCCCCGGCACGCGGGGACACCTGCGGCACTCCCGTCAGCACGGGCACGCGGCGCTGGGGGCGCTGGGGGGCCCTATGGGTCACTCTATGGGTCCCTATGGGTCACTCTATGGGGCTCTATGGGTCCCCATTGGTCTCTATTGAGACCTGTGGACTCCCCAGGGTCCTAAAACCCACCCTCCCTATGTCCTCTAAGGATCCCCATGACTCTCTATGGGGCTCTATGGGTCCCTATGGGTCACTCTATGGGTCCCTATGGGTCCCCATTGGTCTCTATTGAGACCTGTGGACTCCCCAGGGTCCTAAAACCCACCCTCCCTATGGCTCCCTATGGGTCCCTGTGGGTCTTTATGGGTCCCTATAGCTCCCTATGTCCTCTAAGGGTCCCCATGACTCTCTATGGGGCTCTATGGGTCCCTATGGGTCACTCTATGGGTCTCTATGGGTCCCCATTGGTCTCTATTGAGACCTGTGGACTCCCCAGGGTCCTAAAACCCGCCCTCCCTATGGGTCCCTATGGCTCTCTATGGCTCCCTATAGTCTTATTGGGATCTATGGGTCACTCTATGGTCTCTATGGGTCCCTATGGGTCACTCTATGGGTCCCCATTGGTCTCTATTGAGACCTGTGGACTCCCCAGGGTCCTAAAACCCGCCCTCCCTATAGATCCCTATGGGTCTCTATGGCTCCCTATGGGTCTCTATAGTCTTATCAGGATCTATGGGTCACTCTATGGTGTCTATGGGTCCCTATGGGTCACTCTATGGTCCCCATTGGTCTCTATTGAGACCTATGGGCTCCCCAGGGTCCTAAAACCCGCCCTCCCTATGGCTCCCTATGGGTCTCTATGGGTCCCTATAGCTCCCTATGTCCTCTATGGGTCCCCAGGGCTCTCTATGGGGCTCTATGGGTCCCTATGGGTCACTCTATGGGTCCCTATGGTCCCCATTGGTCTCTATTGGGACCTGTGGACTCCCCAAGGTCCTAAAACCCGCCCTCCCTATGGCTCCCTATAGATCCCTATGACTCCCCATGGGTCCCTATGGGTCTCTATGGCTCCCTATAGGCTTATAGGGCTCTATGGGTCACTCTATGGGTCTCTATGGGTTCCCATTAGTCTCTATTGAGACCTGTGGACTCCCCAGGGTCCTAAAACCCGCCCTCCCCATAGATCCCTATGGGTCCCTATGGCTCCCTATGGGTCCCTATGGCTCCCTATGGTTTCCTATGGGTCCCTATGGATCCCTATGGGTCCCTATGGATCCCTCCCCCACCTTTGGCGCCCATCCCCCCCCCTTTCGCACCACTTGGACGTTTTGGCGGACGATTTTGGGCACGTCCAGCAGCCTCCACTTATCCCTGGGGGGTCGCGGCACCAACAGCAGCGGCTGCAGCTCCGGGGGGGACGGAGTTTGGGGGTCCCGCACCAAAGCACCCCCTAGGGCTCCCCACAGCGCCCCAGCTCCGCCATCCTGCGAAAACGGGGTGAAAACGCCTCATTTCGGGCAAAAACGGCGAAAAAAACGGCGTTTCTAGGCTTAGAAATGCGGGGGGGGGGGGGTTTGGCGGGAAAAGGGTTTTGGCGGGAAAACGGGGTCGCGGGGGGAAACGGGGTTTTTGGGGATAAATGAGGGGTTTTGGGGGGTTTTATGAGGGGAAATGGGGTTTTTTTGAGGGGAAAATGAGGGGTTTAGGGCAATTTGTGACAGAAAAGTCGCCCCCCCGGGTTAAACGGGGGTGGGAAGGGGGGTTGGGTGAGGCGCTAATGGGGGTCACCGAGGGAAAGGCGGCGGTTTTGGGGGTTTTAGGGGGTTTTTAGGGGTTTTTGCGGGTTTTGGGGGGGTCCTACCTGTGGGGAAGCGGCGAAAAGGGTGAAAAATGAGGCAAAACGGTGAAAAAAAGGCGAAAAAACGGCTTAAAAAACAACGCGGAGCGACCGCCGCGCCAAAATGGCGGCGGGCGGCGAGGCCACGCCCACGAGAGGGCCGCCCTCACCGCCAATGGCCGCTGCGCGGCGTCAAGGCCACGCCCAGTTTTGCCATTCCAACCAATCAGAATGCGCGTTGAGCGGGGGAAAACGAGGCGCGTAGCCTGGCCCACAAGCGGGCTGCCCTCACTCGGTTTGAGCGTCAGTGCGCACGCCCACACGCCGGTCAGCGGACCAATGGGAGAGCCGCTTTAGGGGGCTAAGCCACGCCCTTTCGGCTTCTTCCTTCCCCTCAGGCCGCCATGATGGCGGCGGTGTTGCGGCTGCGGCCGCTTCGCGCTCAGGTGAGGCCGCTAATTAACGCTAATTAGCGCTAATTGGACTAATTAACGCCTTGATTTGACGCAGTGTCGCTCCGCAGGCGCTTCGGGGACCCCCTGGCCCTGGAGGAGCCGAACGGGGGCTCCAAGCGCTTCTAATTAGGGGATTGGCAAGCGGCGGCGAGCAGGTCAATGGGGTTAATTAAGAGTTAGTTGTTAATTGGGGTCTATGGGGCAGCATTGGGGTCTATGGGGGATCTATGGGGCAGAATTGGGGTCTATGGGGGATCTATGGGGCATCATTGGGGTCTATGGTGCACCATTGGGGCCTATGGGGGGTCTATGGGGGGATCTATGGGGCAGCATTGGGGTCTATGGGGGGATCTATGGGGCACCATTGGGGTCTATGGGGCAGAATTGGGGTCTATGGGGGGTCTGTGGGGCAGGATTGGGGTCTATGGGGCAGGATTGGGGTCTATGGGGATCTATGGGTCAGTATTGGGGTCTGTGGGGGGATCTATGGGGCAGGATTTGGGTCTATGGGGGTCTATGGGGCAGGATTGGGGTCTATGGGGCAGGATTGGGGTCTATGGGGCAGAATTGGGGCCTATGGGGGATCTATGGGGCAGCATTGGGGTCTATGGGGCAGCATTGGGGTCTATGGGGGGTCTATGGGGCAGCATTGGGGTCTATGGGGCAGCATTGGAGTCTATGGGGGGTCTATGGGGCAGCATTGGGGTCTATGGGGCATCATTGGGGTCTATGGGGGGATCTATGGGGCAGAATTGGGGTCTGTGGGGCAGCATTGGGGTCTATGGGGCAGCATTGAGGTCTATGGGGGATCTATGGGGCAGCATTGGGGTCTATGGGGCAGCATTGGGGTCTATGGGGCAGCATTGGGGTCTATGGGGGGTCTATGGGGCAGTATTGGGGTCTGTGGGGGGATCTATGGGGCAGGATTTGGGTCTATGGGGATCTATGGGGCAGTATTGGGATCTATGGGGCAGTATTGGGGTCTATAGGACACCATTGGGGTCTATGGGGGGATCTATGGGGCATCATTGGGGTCTATGGGGGGATCTATGGGGCATCATTGGGGTCTATGGGGGGATCTATGGGGCATCATTGGGGTCTATGGGGGATCTATGGGGCAGAATTGGGGTCTATAGGGCACCATTGGGGTCTATGGGGGATCTGTGGGGCAGCATTGGGGTCTATGGGGGATCTATGGGGGGATCTATGGGGCAGGATTGGGGTCTATGGGGCAGCATGGGGCCTATGGGCGGATATATGGGGCAGCATGGGGCCTATGGGCGGATATATGGGGCAGAATTGGGTCTATGGGGCAGAATTGGGGTCTATGGGGTGGAATTGGGGCACCATTGGGACCTATGGGGTGGATCCATGGGTCACCATTACCATCTATGGGGCAGCCCCCTATAACCCGTCTCCCTCTCTTCCAGCCCATTGCCTCCGTGGGGCTGAGCCCCCCAAGTGTGGGTCCGACCCCCCCCCATGTCCCCCTCCACACCCCCCACCTATGGGGCCGGATTCGTCACCTATGGGGCCGGACCCGTCACCTATGGGGCCGGACCCCTCCGCTATGGGTCCGGAGCTCCTGGCGGCGGCGCAGCCCCCCTGCCCCCCAAGTGTGGGGCCGGGTGCTGCTGGAGGACGTGGGGCTGGGCGCCCACACGCCCGTGGGGCTGATCCAGAACTTTCTGCAGTTCCTGCACATGGACGTGGGGCTGCCCTGGTGGGGCGCCATCGCCACAGGTGCCTTTTGGGTTGAATTCGGGCTGTTTTGGGGCTCCTGCTAAGCCACGGGTGTCCCATGCGCCCCCCTTCATCCCCCTGACCCACAAGTGTGGGGTCTGCCCATAGCCGGCCCCATAGGGGCTGTAGAGACCATAGGGATCTATGGGGAGGGCGGGTTTTAGGACCCTGGGGAGTCCACAGGTCCCAATAGAGACCAATGGGGACCCATAGAGTGACCCATAGGGACCCATAGCGACCCATAGAGTGACCCATAGGGACCCATAGAGAGCCCTGGGGACCCATAGAGGATGTAGGGACCCATAGGGACCCATAGAGTGACCCATAGGGAGGGTGGGTTTTAGGACCCTGGGGAGTCCACAGGTCTCAATAGAGAGCAATGGGGACCCATAGAGTGACCCATAGGGACCCATAGAGAGCCCTGGGGACCCATAGGGACCCATAGGGACCCATAAGGAGCCATAGGGAGGGGCGGGTTTTAGGACCCTGGGGAGTCCGCAGGTCACAATAGAGACCATTGGGGACCCATAGGGACCCATACAGTGACCCATAGGGACCCGTAGAGCCCCATAGAGAGCCCTGGGGACCCATAGGGACCCATAGGGACCCATAGGGAGGGCGGGTTTTAGCACCCTGTGGAATCTGTATGTCCCAATAGAGACCAATGGGGACCCATAGGGACCCATAGAGTGACCCATAGGGACCCATAGAGTGACCCATAAGGACCCATAGAGCCCCATAGAGAGTCCTGGGGACCCATAGAGGATGTAGGGACCCATAGAGAGCCATAAGGAGCCATAGGGAGCCATAGGGAGCCATAGGGAGGGCGGGTTTTAGGACCCTGGGGAGTCTGTAGGTCTCAATAGAGACCAATGGGGACCCATAGGGACCCATAGAGTGACCCATAGGGACCCATAGAGTGACCCATAGAGCCCCATAGAGAGTCCTGGGGACCCATAGAGGATATAGGGACCCATAGGGACCCATAGGGAGGGCGGGTTTTAGGACCCTGGGGAGTCCGCAGGTCACAATAGAGACCAATGGGGACCATAGACTGACCCATAGAGAGTCATAGAGCCCCATAGGGACCCCTAGAGACCCATAGGGAGGGCGGGTTTTAGGACCCTGGGGAGTCCACAGGTCCCAATAGAGACCAATGGGGACCATAGAGACTCTCCTGAGCCCCCCCAATGTCCCCATTGCCCCCACTGACCCCATGGCCCCCAGTGTCCCCAATATCCCCATATGCCCTCATTGTCCCCAATGTCCCCAATGTTCCCATATCGCCCTATATCCCCATTTCCCCCATTGTCCCCATATCCCCCCATTGCCCCCATGTCCCCATATCCCCCCATTGCCCCCATTGCACCCACCCCCCCATGTCCCCCCATATCCCCCCATGTCCCCCCAATCCCCCCATATCCCCCCATTGTCCCCATATCCCCCCAATGTCCCCAATCCCCCCATTGTCCCTATTGCCTCCATGTCCCCATATCCACCCATGTCCCCCCATGTCCCCTGCTGTCCCCATGTCCCCCATATCCCCCCATGTCCCCCATATCCCCCCATGTCCCCATATCCCCCCATGTCCCCATATCCCCCCATTGTCCCCATATCCCCCCATGTCCCCATATCCCCCCATGTCCCCAATCCCCCCATGTCCCCCATATCCCCCCATATCCCCCCATTGTCCCCATATCCCCCCATTGTCCCTCATATCCCCCCATATCCCCCCATGTCCCCCCATGTCCCCCCATGTCCCCCCATGTCCCCCCATGTCCCCCCATGTCCCCCCATGTCCCCAATGTCCCAAATCCCCCCATTGTCCCTATTGCCCCCATGTCCCCATATCCCCCCATGTCCCCATATCCCCCCATGTCCCCATGTCCCCCCCATGTCCCCATGTCCCCCATGTCCCCATGTCCCCATATCCCCCCATGTCCCCCATATCCCCCCATGTCCCCATATCCCCCCCCCGTCCCCCCAGTGCCCTCACTGTCCCTCGTCGGCAGGCACGCTGTGCGCGCGCCTCCTGCTGCTGCCGCTGGTGCTGCGCGGGCAGCGCGAGGCGGCGCGCCTGGCCCGGCACCTGCCCCGCCTGCAGCAGCTGGGCCAGCGCCTGCAGCACGCGCGGGCCCACGGGGACCAGCTGCACGGTGGGCGGGGCCGGGGGCGGGGCGGGGCGGGGCCGCGGGGGCGGGGCCTGGGACGGGGGGCGGGCTGGGAGAGGTGCTGGGGCTTTACATGGGGGAGGAGGAGTGGGCGGGGCTTAGAGGGGGCGGGGCTTGGGGTGGGAGCGGGGGCGGGGCTTGGGACGGGGGGCGGGGCTTGGGACGGGGGGCGGGCTGGGAGAGGTGCTGGGGCACTGGGCCTTTAAATGGGGGAGGAGGAGTGGGCGGGGCTTAGAGGGGCGGGGCTTGGGGTGGGGGGCGGGCTGGGAGAGGTGCTGGGCACTGGGCCTTTAAATGGGGGAGGAGGAGTGGGCGGGGCTTAGAGGGGCGGGGCTTGGGGTGGGGGGCGGGCTGGGAGAGGTGCTGGGGCACTGGGCCTTTAAATGGGGGAGGAGGAGTGGGCGGGGCTTAGAGGGGGCGGGGCCGCGCGGGGCGGGGCTTGGGACGGGGGGCGGGCTGGGAGAGGTGCTGGGGCACTGGGGATTTAAATGGGGGAGGAGGAGTGGGCGGGGCTTAGAGGGGGCGGGGCTTGGGGTGGGGGGCGGGGCTGGGAGAGGTGCTGGGGCACTGGGGATTTACATGGGGGAGGAGGAGTGGGCGGGGCTTAGAGGGGGCGGGCTGGGGGCGGGGCCGCGGGGGGGCGGGGCTTGGGGTGGGGGGCGGGCTGGGAGAGGTGCTGGCGGCACTGGGGCTTTACATGGGGAGGAGGAGTGGGCGGGGCTTAGAGGGGGCGGGGCTTGGAGTGGGGGCGGGGGGGCGGGGCCGCGGGGGCGGGGCTTGGGATGGGGTGCGGGCTGGGAGAGGTGCTGGGGATTTACATGGGGGAGGAGGAGTGGGCGGGGCTTAGACCGAGGGGCGGGGCGTAGAGTGGGGCGGGGCAGCGAGGGGGCGGGGCTCGGGACGGGGGGCGGGGCCGCAGGGGCGGGGCTGGGAGAGGTGCTGGGGCACTGGGGATTTAAATGGGGAACGAGGACTGGGCGGGGCTTAGAGCGAGGGGTGGGGCTTACAGCGGGGGTGGGGCGTCGGGGGCGGGGCTTAGAGTGGGGGCGGGGTGGTGAGGGGGTGGGGCAGCGAGGGGGCGGGGCTTGGACCGGGGGGTGGGTGTGGCTTTAAATGGGCGAGAAGGAGTGGGCGTGGCTTAGAGTGGGGGCGGGGCTTAGAACGAGGGGCGGGGTGAGGGAAAGGTGGCTAAGTGGGAGGGGGCGGGGCTTAACCCTGCTATTAGACCCTTAAAGGGCCAGTGGCCAATTTACAGTTAGATGCTAATAGCGGTTTATGGGAGTGGGCGTGGCTTATGGGATGGGTGTGGTCTACGGGAGGGGTGTGGCCTGTGGAGGCGTGGCCTCCTAAAGCCCTGCCCTTTCCGGAAGTGGCCCGGGCGTACTCGGAGCTGGTGGCCTATCAGAAGAAGCACGACGTCAACCCGCTGAGGGGCTTCCTGGTGCCGCTGGTGCAGGTGAGGGACCCAGGAGTGCCCCAAGGGACCCAGGAGTGCCCCAGGGACCCAGGAGTGCCCCAAGGGACCCAGGAGTTCGGGAAGGGACCCAGGAGTGCCCCAATGGACCCAGGAGTTCGGGAGGGACCCAGGAGTGCCCCAGGGGACCCAGGAGTTCAGGAGGGACCCAGGAATGCCCCAAGGGACCCAGGAGTTCGGGAGGGACCCAGGAGTTCAGGAGGGACCCAGGAGTGCCCCAATGGATCCAGGAGTTCAGGAGGGACCCAGGAGTGCCCCAATGGACCCAGGAGTTCGGGAGGGACCCAGGAGTGCCCCAGGGGACCCAGGAGTTCAGGAGGGACCCAGGAGTACCCCAATGCACCCAGGAGTTTGGGAGGGACCCAGGAGTTCAGGAGGGACCCAGGAGTGCCCCAAGGGCCCCAAACCTTCGTGGAGGGCCCCAGGAGTCCGGGAGGGACTTGAGGCTTGGGGGAGGGACCCAGGCGTCCGGGAGGGACCCAGGAGTGCCCCGTCCGCAGACGCCGCTGTTCGTGTCGTTCTTCCTGGCGCTGCGGGCCATGGCGGCCGCGCCGCTGCCCGGGCTGCGCTCGGGGGGCTGGGGGTGGGTCCCCGACCTGACGGCGCCCGACCCGCTCTACGTGCTGCCCGTGGTGGTCACGGCGAGCACCTGGATGGTGCTGGAGGTGAGGGGGGGGCGGGGGGGCGGGGGGGGCAATGGGGGCAATGGGGTCAATGGGGTCAATGGGAGTGAATGGGGGTCAATGGGGTCAATGGGGGTCAATGGGATCAATGGGGGTCAATGGGGGTCAATGGGAGTCAATGGGGATCAGAATGGGGGTCAATGGGGGTCAATGGGAGTCAATGGGTCAATGGGGGTCAATGGGAGTCAATGGGAGTCAATGGGGGGTCAATGGGGGTCAATGGGGGTCAATGGGGATCAATGGAGTCAATGGGAGTCAATGGGGGTCAATGGGGATCAATGGGGGTCAATGGGGATCAATGGGATCAATGGGGGTCAATGGGGGTCAATGGGATCAATGGGGTCAATGGGATCAATGGGGGTCAATGGGAGTCAATGGGGGTCAATGGGGGTCAATGGGAGTCAATGGGAGTCAATGGGAGTCAATGGGGGTCAATGGGGTCAATGGGAGTCAATGGGGTCAATGGGGTCAATGGGAGTCAATGGGGGTCAATGGGAGTCAATGGGAGTCAATGGGGGTCAATGGGGGTCAATGGGGATCAATGGGATCAATGGGGTCAATGGGGGTCAATGGGGGTCAATGGGGGTCAATGGGGGTCAGTGGGAGTCAATGGGGTCAATGGGAGTCAATGGGAGTCAATGGGGGTCAATGGGAGTCAATGGGAGTCAATGGGGGTCAATGGGAGTCAATGGGATCAATGGGGGCAATGGGGGGCAATGGGGGGCAATGGGGGTCAATGGGGGTCAATGGGATCAATGGGGTCAATGGGGTCAATGGGGGTCAATGGGGTCAATGGGGACAATGGGGTCAATGGGACCTATAGAGTCTCTATGGGTCCAATGGGGTCTCTATGGGGTGTGTGGGTCTCTATGGGGGGTCTATGGGGTATTTATGGGGTCACTATGGGGTCACTATGGGGTGTCTGTGGGGTCTGTGGGTCTCTATAGGTCTCTATAGGTGTATATGGGATGTCTGTGGGGTCTCTATAGGTCACTATGGGGTGTCTATGGGGTGTCTATGGACCCTATGGGGGTCTATGGAGTGTCTATAGGTGTCTATAGGTCTCTATGGGGTGTCTATGGGTGTCTGCAGGTCTCTATAGGTGTCTATAGGTCTCTATAGGTGTCTATAGGTCTCTATGGGGTCTCTATAGGTCTCTATGGGGTGTCTATGGGGTGTCTATAGGTGCCTATGGGGTGTCTATAGGTGTCTATGGGTCGCTCTGTATCCGCAGGCGGGGGCGGAGGTGGGCGTGGCCAGCCCGGGGGCGGGGCCAACGCGGCAGCTGCTGAGGCTCCTCCCACTGGTCTTCCTGCCCTTCATCCTGCACTTCCCCACGGTAAGGGACCCCGGAGTGCCCCAGGGGACCCAGGAATACCCCAAGGGACCCAGGAGTTCCCCAAGGGACCCAGGAGTGCCCCAGGGGACCCAGGAGTTCGGGAGGGACCCTGGAGTGCCCCAGGGGACCCAGGAGTTCAGGAGGGACCCTGGAGTGCCCCAGGGGACCCAGGAATACCCCAGGGGACCCAGGAGTTCCCCAAGGGACCCAGGGAGTGCCCCAGGGGACCCAGGAATACCCCAAGGGACCCAGGAGTTCGGGAGGGACCCCGGAGTGCCCCAAGGGACCCCGGAGTGCCCCAGGGGACCCAGGAATACCCCAAGGGACCCAGGAGTTCTGGGAGGGGACCC
>NC_088637.1:178906-217535 GCF_036013475.1 Columba livia | reverse complement strand
GTCAATGGGAGTCAATGGGTCAATGGGTCAATGGGGTCAATGGGGTCATCGGGGTCAACGGGGTCAATGGGGGTCAATGGGGGTCAATGGGTTAATGGGGTCAATGGGGTCAATGGGTCAATGGGGTCAATGGGGTCAATGGGTCAATGGGTCAGTGGGTCAATAGGTCACGGGGTCACGGGCTGTGCTCTCACCGATGCCGTAGCTGACGTGCAGCGGCCTCTCCCGGGCCAGCAGCCCCACGCCGCTGTAGCCGGCCCGGCCCGCGCTGGCCCAGAACTGCTGCGGGAACTGCGGCAGCGCCCGCACCTCGGGGGGCACCTGCGCCGCCCCGCACTTGGTCTCCTGCAGCAGCAGCACGTCCGCGGCGTCCTCCTGCACCCACTGCGGGGGAGGGGCGTCACCCGCGCGCCTGGGGCCCCTGGGGCACTCCGGGGTCCCTCGGGGCACTCCTGGGTCCCTCGGGGCATTCCTGGGTCCCTCCCGAACTCCTGGGTCCCTCCCAAACTCCTGGATCCCTGGGGCACTCCTGGGTCCCTCGGGGCACTCCTGGGTCCCTCCCAAACTCCCAGGTCCAGTGGGCACTCCTGGGTTCCTCCCTGCAGCCTTAGGTCTATTGGGGCACTCCTGGGTCCCTCCCGAACTCCTGGGTCCCTGGGGCACTCCTGGGTCCCTCCCCACAACCTTAGGTCCATTGGGGCACTCCTGGGTCCCTTGGGGCACTCCTGGGTCCCTCCCAAACTCCTGGCTCCCTCCCCACAGCCTTAGGTCTATTGGGGCACTCCTGGGTCCCTTCCAAACTCCTGGGTCCCTCCCCACAACCTTAGGTCCATTGGGGCACTCCTGGGTCCCCTGGGGCACTCCTGGGTCCCTCCCAAACTCCTGAGTCCCTGGGGCACTCCTGGGTCCCCTATTTGGTTCCCTTGGGGCACTCCCGGGTCCCTTGGGGCACTCCTGGGTCCCCGGGGCACTCCTGGGTCCCCTATTTGGGTCCCTTGGGGCACTCCTGGGTCCCTGGGGCACTCCTGGGTCCCCTATTTGGTTCCCTTGGGGCACTCCTGGGTCCCCGGGGCACACCTGGGTCCCCTATTTGGTTCCCTTGGGGCACTCCTGGGTCCCTTGGGGCACTCCTGGGTCCCCGGGGCACTCCTGGGTCCCCTATTTGGTTCCCTTGGGGCACTCCCGGGTCCCTTGGGGCACTCCTGGGTCCCTGGGGCACTCCTGGGTCCCCTATTTGGTTCCCTTGGGGCACTCCTGGGTCCCTGGGGCACTCCTGGGTCCCCTATTTGGTTCCCTTGGGGCACTCCTGGGTCCCTCGGGGCACTCCTGGGTCCCTCCCGAGCTCCTGGGTCCCTCATATTTGGTTCCCTTGGGGCACTCCTGGGTCCCCGGGGCACTCCTGGGTCCCTGGGGCACTCCTGGGTCCCCTATTTGGTTCCCTTGGGGCACTCCTGGGTCCCTCGGGGCACTCCTGGGTCCCTCCCGAGCTCCTGGGTCCCTCATATTTGGTTCCCTTGGGGCACTCCTGGGTCCCTGGGGCACTCCTGGGTCCCTACCTGCAGCGCCCCCTTGCGCACCCAGGCCCTCAGCCCGTCCACGTTCCAGGACGTGACCTTGAAATTCCACCTTTGACCTCCGGGCGTGACCTCGCGGAGGGGCGGGTCCTCGTACAGCAGCTCCGGCTCCACCCCCTCGGCCTGGCCACGCCCCCCCTTGGCCGGGCGGGAACCTGGGGGACCAATGGGAGTCGAGTCAATGGGGCCAATGGGATGAATGGGATCAATGGGGTCAATGGGGTCAATGGGATCAATGGGGGTCAATGGGGATCAATGGGGGTCAATGGGATCAATGGGGTCAATGGGGGTCAATGGCGTCAATGGGATCAATGGGGTCAATGGGGATCAATGGGGGTCAATGGGGGGTGGGCGGGGCTTTGTGGTCACGTGGTTCCACACCGCACTCACCCTCCTCCTCTCCCTCCGCCGCCTCCTTCCGACTCCGCTTCGGCATCGCCGCAGCCCCGCCCCCTGCGCACGCAACCAATCAGCGCCCAGCGCCGCGTCCACCGGAGCCAATCAGCGCCCGCCGCTCTCCCCCCCCCCCCCCCCCTTTTACCGCACCACGTGTTCCTCCCGCCGCTTCTCCAACCCCCCCCCCAGGTGCCCCCCAACAACCAATCAGCGCCCGCCGCCCCACGTGTCCCCCCCCGCGCCGCCCGGTTCCCGCCGCTCACCGCCAAGCAGCCAATCAGCGCCCGCCCGGTTCGCCGCCGCGGGACCAATCAGGAGCGGCGCGCGCCGCCGGCTCCTCGCCCCGAATGAAAGAGGCGGAAAGGGCGGGGGGAAGAGGCGTGGCCGGAAGTGGAGGCGGTGCGGCGGGAGGAAGTGACGCCATCACGCCGCGCCTCAAAGGGGGGGGTGGGATTGGAGTGGCGCCGCGCGCTGGAAAGCGGCGGATTTGGGTGGTTTTGGGTGTTTTTGGGGGTTTTTTTTGACGTCATCGTGACGTCATGCCGACCGTGCTGGGGCTGGAGGGCTCGGCCAATAAGGTGGGGGCGGGGGTGGTGCGCGATGGCGTCATCCTCAGCAACGCGCGCGCCACTTACGTCACGCCGCCGGGCCACGGTGAGTGACGTCACGGCGTGGGGGGGGGGAATGGCGGGAAAACGGGCGGAAAATGGGGGAAAAACGGGGGAAAATGGGTCAAAATGGGGGAAAAGCGGCGGTTTGGCGTTTGGGGCTGAAAATGGGGGAAAAATGCGTCGTTTTGGTCAATTTCTGTCGATTTTTGGTCAATTTTAGTGGATGTTTTAAACATTTTTGTCCATTTTGTGTCAGTTTTTTGTCCGTTTTTGTCCATTTTTCAGCAGTTTTTGTCGATTTTTTCGTCTATTTTTTGTCAATTTTTTGTCCGGTTTTGGTCATTTTTTCCCCATTTTTGGTCCATTTTTCCTCCATTTTTCTCCATTTTTTCCTCACCCCTTTTTGGGTCAATTTGGGTGTTTTGGGCTCATTTGGGCTCATTTTGGGTCAGTTTGGGTCACTTTGGGTCATTTTGGGGCGAATCGGGCCGGTTTTGGCTCATTTTGGCTCATTTTGGGTCATTTTGGCTCATTTTGGCCCGTTTTGGCTCATTTTGGGCTCATTTTGGGTCACTTTGGGTCAGTTTGGCTCATTTTGGCTCTTTTTCAGTCACTTTGGGTCACTTTGGGGCGAATCAGGCCGGTTTTGGCTCATTTTGGGCTCATTTGGGCTCATTTTGGGTCATTTTGGGTCATTTTGGCTCGTTTTGGGGCGAATCGGGCCAGTTTTGGCCCGTTTTGGCTCATTTTGGGTCGGTTTGGGTCACTTTGGGCTCATTTTGGGTCACTTTGGGCTCATTTTGGGTCACTTTGGGTCACTTTGGGTCACTTTGGGCCGAATCGGGCCGGTTTTGGCTCATTTTGGGTCATTTTGGGGCAAATCGGGCCGGTTTTGGCCCGGTTTGGCTCATTTTGGGTCACTTTGGGCTCATTTTGGGTCACTTTGGGTCACTTTGGCCCGTTTTGGGCCGGTTTTGGCCGGTTTGGGCCGGTTTGGGTCACTTTGGCTCATTTTGGGCCGGTTTTGACCCGTTTCGGGCCGGTTTTGGCCCGGTTTGGGTCATTTTTTCCCGGTTTGGGTCATTTTGGGTCACTTTGGGTCACTTTGGCCCGTTTTGACCCGGTTTGGCTCATTTTGGGCTCATTTTGGGCCGGTTTTGGCCTGGTTTGGGTCACTTTGGGCTCATTTTGGGGCGAATCGGGCCGGTTTTGGGTCATTTTGGGCTCATTTTGGCCCGTTTTGGCTCATTTTGGGCTCACTTTGGCCCGTTTTGGGCCGGTTTTGGCCCGTTTTGGGCCGGTTTTGACCCGGTTTGGGCCGGTTCCGCAGGGTTCGCCCCGGGCCCCGCCGGGCGCCACCATCGCCGCGCGCTATTGGCTCTCGTGGGCGACGCCCTCGGCCACGCCCGGACACGCCCCCAGGACCTGGACGCCATCGCCTTCACCAGGGGTCACGCAGGGGGCACGGGGCGGGGCCTCGGGGGGCGGGGGTGGAGCCTCGGAGGGGGTGGAGCCTCAGGGGTTGTGGGTGGAGCCTTGGAGGGGCGGGGCCTTGGAGGGGTGGAGCCTCAGGGGTGGAGGGTGGAGACTCAGAGGGGGCGGAGCTTCAGGGGTTAGTGGGTGGAAACTTACAGGGGGTGGAGCCTCAGGGATTGGTGGGTGGAGACATAGAGGGGGTGGAGCCTCAGAGAGGGTGGAGCTTCAGGGGTTGGTGGGTAGAGCCTCAGGGTTTGGTGGGTGGAGCCTTGGAGGGGCGGAGCCTCAGGGGGTGGGGGTGGAGCCTTGGAGGGGCGGGGCCTTGGAGGGGCGGAGCCTCAGGGATGGAGGGTGGAGACTCAGAGGGGGCGGAGCTTCAGGGGCTAGTGGGTGGAAACTTAGAGGGGGTGGAGCCTCAGGGATTGGTGGGTGGAGACTCAGGGGTTGGTGGGTGGAGACATAGAGGGGGTGGAGCCTCAGAGAGGGTGGTGCTTCAGGGGTTGGTGGGTGGTGCCTCGGGGATTGGTGGGTGGAGCCTCAGGGGTTGGTGGGCGGAGCCTTGGAGGGGCGGAGCCTCAGGGATTGGTGGGTGGAGACTTAGAGGGGGTGGAGCCTCAGGGGTTGGTGGGTGGAGACTCAGGGGGGGTGGAGCCTCAGGGGTTGGTGGGTGGAGACTCAGAGGGGGTGGAGCCTCCGGGATTGGTGGGTGGAGCCTCAGGGGTTGGTGGGTGGAGCCTCGGGGGTTTGTGGGTGCGGCCTCGAAGGGGGTGGAGCCTCGGGGACCACTCTGAGCCTGGTGGGCGGAGCCTCAGGGAATTGTGGGCGGGTCCTAACCCGTGGCGGAGCCTCCGGAGCTTCTCCAGGCTTGGTGGGCGGAGCCTCCTGGCCGGTGGGCGGAGCCTGAAGCCCTCTCCCCCCAGGCCCGGGCATGGGGGCGGGGCTTGCGGTGGTGGCCGCGGTGGCCCGCACGCTGGCCCAGCTGTGGCAGCGCCCCCTGGTGGCCGTCAACCACTGCGTGGGGCACATCGAGATGGGCCGCCTGCTCGGCCCCGCCCCCGACCCCCTGGTGCTCTACGTCAGCGGCGGGAACACCCAGGTGCGTCTATCGCGACATAGCGCGGCGTATCGCGATACGTCGGGGGCGTATCGGGATGTATCGTGGCGTATAGGGGCCATATCGCGATATATCGGGGTCGTATTGGGACGTACAGTGGGTACGTTGTGGCTTATGGGGGTCATATCGCGATATGTCTGAGTCATATCGCGATATATCGGGGTCGTATTGGGACATACAGTGGGTACGTTGTGACTTATGGGGGTCATATCGCGATATATCGGAGTCATATCGCGATATATCAGGGTCGTATTGGGACATACAGTGGGTACGTTGTGACTTATGGGGGTCATATCGCGATATATCAGAGTCATATCGCGATATATCGGGGTCACATTGGGACGTACAGTGGGTACGTTGTGACTTATGGGGGTCATATCGTGATATGTCTGAGTCATATCGCGATATATCGGGGTCGTATTGGGACGTACAGTGGGTACGTTGTGACTTATAGGGGTCATATCGCGATATATCGGAGTCACATCGCGATATATCGGGGTCGTATCAGGTCGCATTGGGGCGTATCGTGGTCATATTGGGATGTATACGGGTCATATCGCGATATATCATGGGCACATTGGGGTCATATCGGGTCACATTGGGACATATAAGGGTCATATCGCGATATGTCAGGGTGCTATTGGGACACACAGTGGGTATATTGTGACGTATAGGGATCATATTGTGATATATTGGGGTCATACCGGGCCATATTGGGACATACAGTGGCCATATCGTGACGTATAGAGACCATATCACAATATATCGTGAGTTTGTGGGGTCAGATTAGGACATATCGTGGCCGTATTGCGATATATTGGGCTCATATCGTGGTCGTGTTGTGATATATCGTGACCCTACGGAGACACGTTATGTCCCTATTGTGATATACAACGGCCGTATCGCGTCATATCGTGATATATCGTGGCCATATGGAGACACGTTACGGCCCTATTGTGACATACGACGGCCGTATCGCGTCATATCGCGATATATCGTGGCCATATCGCGGCGGGAACGGCGCCGCCGGGCGGGATGTCACACGATATCGCTGCAATATGTCGCAATACGTCGCGATATGGCCGCGATATGCCCCAAAACCTCACGGTATGGCCACGATATGTCACGATACGCCCCAGAACCTCGTGATATGGTGGCGATATGTCGCGATATGACTGCAATACACCCCAAAACCTCGCGATATGCCCCAAAACCTCGCGATATGGCCGCGATACGTCGCGATATATCGCGATATGTCGCGATACGCCCCCAGGTCATCGCCTTCTCGCGCCGGCGCTACCGGATCCTGGGGGAGACGCTGGACCTGGCGCTGGGGAACTGCCTGGACCGCTTCGCCCGCATCCTGCAGGTGGGGCACGCCTGGGTCCCTCCCGGACGCCTGGGTCCCTCCCGGACGCCTGGGTCCCTCCGTAACCCCTCCCCCCCCCGTTTGTCGCAGCTCTCCAACGCCCCCAGCCCCGGGTACAACATCGAGCAGCTGGCGCGGAGGTGGGGCCCGAAATGAGCCGAAATCGCGGGGTCTTGACCCAAAATCGCGGGGTTTTGACCCAAAATTGTTGGGGGGGCGGGGCTTGTCCTCCTGGCCAATAGGGGGCGCCGGCTGCTGGACCTGCCCTATGGGGTGAAGGGCATGGACGTGTCCTTCTCGGGGCTGCTGTCGCACCTGCAGGTACGGACGGAGCGCGGGGACCCAGGAGTGCCCCAGGGGACCCAGGAGTGCCCCAAGGGACCCAGGAGTTCGGGAGGGACCCAGGAGTGCCCCAATGGAACTAAGAGTTTTGGGGGGACCCAGGAGTGCCCCAAGGGACCCAGGAGATCAGGAGGGACCCAGGAGTGCCCCAAGGGAACTAATTGTTGAGGAGGGACCCAGGAGTTCGGGAGGGACCCAGGAGTGCCCCAAGGGAACTAATTGTTGAGGAGGGACCCAGGAGTTCGGGAGGGACCCAGGAGTGCCCCAAGGGACCCAGGAGTGCCCCAAGGGACCCAGGAGATCAGGAGGGACCCAGGAGTGCCCCAGGGGACCCAGGAGTTCTGGGAGGGGACCCAAGAGTGCCCCAAGGGACCCAGGAGTTCTGGAGGGACCCAGGAGTGCCCCAAGGGACCCAGGAGTTCTGGAGGGACCCAGGAGTGCCCCAAGGGACCCAGGAGTTCGGGAGGAACCCAGGAGTGCCCCAATAGAACTAAGACTTCAGGGAGGGACCCAGGAGTTCTCGGGGGGACCCAGGCGTCCGGGAGAGGACCCAGGCGTCCGGGCCCCTCCCCCCTCTAGGCGGTGACCCCGGGGCTGTTGGCGTCGGGGGAGGCGACACGTGAGGATCTTTGCTTCTCGCTGCAGGTAACGGGGACCCAGGAGTGCCCCAAGGGACCCAGGCGTCCGGGGGGGGACCCAGGAGTGCCCCAAGGGACCCAGGCGTCCGCGGGGGGACCCAGGAGTTCGGGATTGGGGGGGAAGGGGGAAACTGAGACACGGGGGGACCCAGGAGTGCCCCAAGGGACCCAGGCGTCCGGGGAGGGACCCAGGAGTGCCCCAAGGGACCCAGGCGTCCGGGGAGGGACCCAGGAGTTCGGGGGGGTTAATTCAGGGGATGTTTGGGTTAATTCAGGGGATTTTGGGATTAATTAAGGGGGTCTGGGTTTAATTAAGGGTGCTGGGGGGTTAATGAAGGAGCTATGGGGGGGTTAATGAGGGGTCGGGGGGTTAATTAGCGCTAATTAACTAATTAGGAGACGGCGTTCGCCATGCTGGCCGAGGTGACCGAGCGGGCGCTGGCGCTGACGGGGACGCGGCACCTGCTGCTGGTGGGGGGCGTGGCCTGTGAGTGGGGGCGTGGCCTGGCCGATGGGGCGTGGTCAGAGCCAGAGGGGCGTGGCCAAAGGGGACCCGCTTATAATGGGGTTTGAATGGGGTTGAATGGAGGGGGCGTGGCTTGGGTGTTATGGGCGCGGCATGTGAGTGCAGGGGCGTGGCCAGAGCATGGGGGCGTGGCCAAGGGGGACCCGATTACAATGGGTTTAAATGGGGTTTGAATGGGGGTGAATGGAGGGGGCGTGGCTTGGGAATTAGGGTGTGGCCTGCGGGTGTGAGGGCGTGGCTTGAGACGGGTGGGCGTGGCATCGTGTGTCCGGCGGAAGTGGGCGTGGATTAGACCCACATTATGAATCAATGGGGGGGGGGGATCTTAAAGGGCCAGCATCTTAAAAACCAATAGGTGTGGCTTAACCGGGAGGGGGCGTGGCTTGACGTCACCACTCCCCCCGACGTCACCACGCCCCCCTGACGTAACCACGCCCCCTCCAGGCAACCATAGGCTCCAGGAGATGCTGCGGACCATGTGTGCGGCGCGGGGGGCGGAGCTTTGCCCCATAGACGACAGGTGGGCGTGGCCTTGGGGGGGGCGGGGGCGTGACCTGTGGGCGTGGCTTGCTGAAAGGGGGCGTGGCTTGCAGGTACTGCCAGGACAACGGGGCCATGATCGCGCAGGCCGGGTGGGAGATGCTGAGGGCGGGGCAAACGACGCCCATCGACCAATCAGGGATCACGCAGAGGTAAAGGGGGCGGGGATTGGGCCGCGTGGGCGGGGCTTGAGAGTCACGTGATGGCGAAAGCTCCGCCCCCTTGTCCAATCAGGTATCGGACGGACGAGGTCGAGGTCACGTGGAGGGATTGAGGCCACGCCCACTCAATAAACTTATGGGTCCCTATGGGTCTCTATGGGTCTCTATGGGGCGCTATGGGGCACTATGGGGCGCTATGGGGCGCTATGGGTCCCTATGGGTCTCTATGGGTCTCTATGGGTCTCTATGGGTCGCTATGGGTCTCTATGGGTCTCTATGGGTCCCTATGGGTCTCTATGGGGCGCTATGGGTCCCTATGGGTCTCTATGGGGCGCTATGGGGCACTATGGGTCTCTATGGGGCGCTATGGGGCGCTATGGGTCAGCACAACTCACTTATGGGTCGCAGCCCTTTATTGCAGCTCCGACATGTGGGTCACAGCCCAGCCCCACAAGTGTGGGTCCCAAACCCCCCCCCCTCCCCCCTCCCAGCCCCACACTTGTGGGGCAGCCCCACACGTCAGGCCGGGTCCCCGTAGTCCCAGAGGCGGATGGAGCCGTCCCACTGTGGGGAGATGTGGGGTGGCCCCATAAGTGACACCGCGGACACCCACATCCCCCCCGTGACCCATAAGTGCCCCATAGAGCCCACACAGTGCCCCATAGCGACCCCCAAGTGCCCCATAGCGACCCCCAAGTGCCCCATAGAGCCCCATAGGTGCCCCATAAATCCACCCTGTGCCCCATAAGTGCCCTATACAGCCCCATAAGTGCCCCATAGAGCCCACACAGTGCCCCATAGAGCCCACACAGTGCCCCATAGCGACCCCCAAGTGCCCCATAGAGCCCACACAGTGCCCCATAGAGCCCACACAGTGCCCCATAGCGACCCCCAAGTGCCCCATAGATCCCCATAAGTGCCCCATAGAGCCCACACAGTGCCCCATAGCGACCCCCAAGTGCCCCATAGAGCCCCATAAGTGCCCCATAGAGCCCACACAGTGCCCCATAGCACCCCCAAGTGCCCCATAGTGACCCCCAAGTGCCCCATAGAGCCCCATAAGTGCCCCCTAAATCCACCCTGTGCCCCATAAGTGCCCTATACAGCCCCATAAGTGCCCCATTGATGCCCATAAGTGCCCCATAAGTGACCCCCAAGTGCCCCATAAGTGCCCCATCAAGGCCCATAGGTGCCCCATAGCGACCCCTATAGAGCCCCATGTGTGCCCCATAGAGCCCCATAAGTGCCCCATAAACCCACCCAGTGCCCCATAAATCCCCCCCGCCCCCGCCCCCGGAAGCCCCGCCCACCGAGGCGCTGGCCAGCCAATCCCCGCGCGGGTGCCAGCTGACGTCACGCACGCAGGCGCTGTGATTGGCCAATCGCCGCACGACCCGCCCCGTCAGCACGTCGTACACTGCAACGGGATTGGACGACCCACTGTGACCCCCAAGTGCCCATAGAGCCCCATAAGTGCCCCATAGTGACCCCCAAGCACCCCATAGCGCCCCATAAGTGCCCCATAGGGCCCCATAGTGACCCCCAAGTGCCCCATAGAGCCCCATAAGTGCCCCATAGAGCCTTATAAGTGCCCCATAGTGACCCCCAAGCACCCCATAGCGCCCCATAAGTGCCCCATAGGGCCCCGTAGTGACCCCCAAGTGCCCCATAGAGCCCCATAAGTGCCCCATAGTGCCCCATAGTGACCCCCAAGTGCCCCATAGAGCCCCATAAGTGCCCCATAGTGACCCCCAAGTGCCCCATAGAGCCCCATAAGTGCCCCATAGGGCCCCATAGTGACCCCCAAGTGCCCCATAGAGCCCCATAAGTGCCCCATAGTGACCCCCCAAGCACCCCATAGCGCCCCATAAGTGCCCCATAGGGCCCCATAGTGACCCCCAAGTGCCCTATAAAGCCCCATAAGTGCCCCATTGAGCCCCATAAGTGCCCCATAGTGACCAAGTGCCCCACAGAGCCCCCCAAGTGCCCCATAGAACCCCCCAAGTGCCCCATAGAACCCCATAAGTGCCCCATAATTGCCCCATAGTGACCCCCAAGTGCCCCATAGACCCCATAAGTGCCCCATAGTGACCCCCAAGTGCCCCATAGCGCCCCATAAGTGCCCCACAGATCCCCCCATTCACTTCACGCCCCCTGCGCAAGCCCCGCCCCCCATTCCCATTCTGACCAATCACGGCGCCCGTGGCGCAGGCGGCGCTCAGGTATTGGCCGCCGGCGGGGCCGGGGGGCGGGGCCAGGCGGGCACGCAGCAGCGTGTGCAGCACCACGTGACCCCGGAAGGTCATCAGCGAGCGGTCGCCCGGCAACGGCGCCGGATTGGCTGGAAGGGAGAAACGGGGGCCTATGGGAGAGCAGGACTCCCCCCATTGGCCCAAATTGACCCCATTGACCCCCATTGAGACCCATTGACTCCCATTGACCCCCATTGACCCCCATTGACCCCATTGACTCCCATTGATCCCCATTGACCCCCATTGACCCGCCATTGACCCCTATTGACTCCCATTGACCCCCATTGACTCCCATTGACCCCCATTGACTCCTATTGACCCCATTGACTCCCATTGACCCCCATTGATTCCCATTGATCCCCATTGACTCCCATTGACCCCCCATTGCCCCCCATTGATTCCCAATGAACCCCATTGACCCCCATTGCCCCCTATTGAATCCCCATTAATCCCCATTGACTCCCCTTGACCCCCATTGATCCCCATTGATTCCCATTTCCCCCCATTGATCCCCATTGCCCCCCATTGACCCCCAATTTACTCCCCATTGCCCCCCATTGAATCCCCATTGATCCCCATTGACTCCCATTGCCCCCTATTGACTCCCCATTGCCCCCCATTGAATCCCCATTGATCCCCATTGCCCCCCATTGACCCCCATTGCCCCCCATTGAATCCCCATTGCCCCCCATTGAATCCCCATTGACCCCCATTGACTCCCCATTGACCCCCATTGACTCCCATTGACCCCCATTGATCCCCATTGATTCCCATTGCCCCCCATTGATCCCCATTGCCCCCCAATTTACTCCCCATTGCCCCCCATTGAATCCCCATTGATCCCCATTGACTCCCATTGCCCCCCATTGATCCCCATTGCCCCCTATTGACTCCCCATTGCCCCCCATTGAATCCCCATTGACCCCCATTGACTCCCCATTGACCCCCATTGACTCCCATTGACCCCCATTGATCCCCATTGATCCCCATTGCCCCCTATTGACTCCCCATTGCCCCCCATTGAATCCCCATTGATCCCCATTGACTCCCATTGCCCCCTATTGACTCCCCATTGCCCCCCATTGAATCCCCATTGATCCCCATTGACTCCCATTGCCCCCTATTGACTCCCCATTGCCCCCCATTGAATCCCCATTGACCCCCATTGACCCCATTACCCCCCACTGACCCCACTGACCCCATTGATCCCTTCAGTGTCTCCCACCCTTTCTTCAGTCCCCCCTAAGCCCCGCCCCCCCGTCTAGGCCCCGCCCCTCACTGGTGGGCGGGGCCGGCTGCCAGCGGTAATCCCAGCTCTGATTGGCCACGGCGCGGCGCGCGGCGGCCATGACGGTCGGCCCCGCCGGGAGCCGCAAGTCCCAGAGCTTCGCTGATTGGTCCTTGGAGTTGGTCACAAGGTACCGCCCGTCGCCCTGGAGACCGGGATGGACCAATTGGGACCTGGGACCACCCATGGACCCCATTGACCCCATTGATCACATTGGCCCCCATGGACCCCATTGACCCCATTGACCCCCATTGACCCCCATTGACCCCCATTGACCCCCATTGACCCATTGACCCCCATGGACCCCATGGACCCCATTGACCCCCATTGACCCCATGGACCCCATTGACCCCCACTGATCCCATTGGTCCCATTGACCCCCATTGACCCCCATTGACTCCCATTGACCCCCATTGATCCCATTGACCCCATTGATCCCCATTGATCCCATTGACCCCCATTGACTCCCATTGACCCCCATTGACCCCCATTGACCCCCATTGGTCCCATTGACCCCCATTGACCCCCATTGACCCCATTGACCCCATTGATCCCATTGACCCCATTGATCCCATTGACGCCATTGACCCCCATTGACCCCCATTGACTCCCATTGACCCCATTGACCCCCATTGACCCCCACTGACCCCATTGTCCACATTGACCCCCATTGACCCATTGACTCCCATTGACCCCATTGACCCCCATTGACCCGCATTGATCCCCATTGATCCCATTGACCCCATTGACCCCCATTGACCCGCATTGATCCCCATTGATCCCATTGACTCCCATTGACCCCATTGCCCCCATCGCCCCCACTGTCCCCATTACCCCCCATTGCCCCCATTGCCCCCATTGCCCCCGCTGCCCCCGCTGCCCCCATTGTCCCCATCGCCCCCATTGCCCCCACGGTCCCCATCGCCCCCGCTGCCCCCGCTGCCCGCACCCACTCACGCGGGGGTGCAGGAAGGTGATCCCGTCGCGGTGTCCGGCCAGGGTCACCACGGGTCGCGGCCGCTTGTCGCCGTCGGGCGATTCCTGCAGCAGCCGCCGGTCCCAGCCCCGGCACACGCCGTCGTCCCCCCCGGACAGCACCAGCTGCCCCGCCCCCCCCTCCAGCGCCACCGCGTTCACGTCGTCCTCGTGCGCCGACACCTGGGGGTGGGGACAGTGGGGTCAGTGGGGACAATGGGGGCAATGGGGGTCAATGGGGACAATGGGGTCAATGGGATCAATGGGGGTCAATGGGACTCAATGGGACTCAATGGGAGTCAATGAGGTCAATGGGGACAATGGGGTCAATTGGGGCAATGGGGACAATGGGGGCAATGGGGGTCAATGGGGACAATGGGGACAATGGGGGTCAATGGGGACAATGGGGGTCAATGGGGGTCAATGGGGGGGAATTGGGGGTCAATGTGATCAATGGGGGTCAATGGGAGTCAATGGGGGTCAATGGGGTTAATGGGGATCAATGGGGACAATGGGGTCAGTGGGGACAATGGGGTCAGTGGGGTCAATGGGGGTCAATGGGGTCAATGGGGACAATGGGGGTCAATGGGGTCAATGGGATCAATGGGGTCAATGGGGACAATGGGGTCAGTGGGGACAATGGGGTCAATGGGATCAATGGGGTCAATGGGGTCAATGGGGGTCAATGGGGTCAATGGGGATCAATGGGATCAATGGGGTCAATGGGGACAATGGGGGTCAATGGGGGTCAATGGGGGTCAATCGGATCAATGGGGATCAATGGGTAAAGGTTGGGGGTCACCGGGGGTCACCAAGGGGTTTCCATGACCCCACGATGGGCGCCGTTCGTTGGGTGCAGCGCCAACGATTGGTCGGGTGTAACCCCGCCCACTGGGTGGCCACGCCCACTGATGGCCTCCCAGTGACCCCGCTCTCTCCCAGTCCCTCCCATTGACCCCATTGATCCCATTGACCCCCATTGGTCCCATTGACCCAATTGACCCCCATTCCCCCCCATTGACCCCCAATGCCCCCCCAAGTCCCGCCCACTTCACCCCACTGACCCCACGGTGACCTCTGACCTTGAGCACCCTCCTCATGGCCCCCAGGTCGTAGCCGTAGATGCAGCCGTCGTTGGCCCCGCCCAGCACGGCCCCGCCCCCCGGCGCCACGGCCAAAGAGAAGATGGCGAAGCGGCGCTCGCGGGGCCTGGGAAGGGGGCGGGGCTTGGAACAGAGGCCACACCCACAAACACAGAGACACGCCCACAGACATAAAGCCCCTCCCAGTCCCTCCCATTGGCCCCATTGGTTCCCATTAACCCCCCATTGATCCCCATTGATCACATTGACCCCCAATTCCCCCCCATTGACCCCCATTGACCCCCATTGATCCCCATTGATCACATTGACCCCCAATTCCCCCCCATTGACCCCCATTGACTCCCATTGATCACATTGACCCCCATTGATCCCCATTGACCCCCAATTCCTCCCCATTGACCCCCATTGATTCCCGTTGCCCCCCATTGACCCCCATTGACCCCCATTGACCCCATTGACCCCCATTGACCCCCATTGATCCCATTGACCCCCATTGACCCCCATTGACCCATTGACCCCCATTGACCCCATTGACCCATTGACCCCCATTGATCCCATTGATCCCATTGACCCCATTGACCCATTGACCCCATTGACCCCCATTGATCCCATTGACCCCATTGACCCATTGACCCATTGACCCCCAGACCCACCGCAGATCCAGCGCCGTGTGGGTGTCGCCCTCCCCGTAGACGTCAATCATATGAACTGGGCGGGGCCAGAAGCATAGGGGGCGGAGCCTCATTACCATCTCACCACGTCCCCAAACCCTAGCCCCACCCCCCCCCCTCAGGACCAAGCACCCCAGGGGGGTCTGGCCACGCCCCCCATCCCTGGCCACGCCCCCATCCCTGGCCACGCCCCCTAGCGCTGGCCACGCCCCCTAGCGCTGGCCACGCCCCCTCACCGTAGTCGGACCAACTGCAATAGAAGCAGCGGGACCCGTCGGGGCTGAACACGACGTCCAGGATGCTCCAGCCCACGTCCCGCCCCGCGAAGGTCCGCAGCAGCTTCATCCCCCCCCCGCGGCACCGGTACAGCCGCAGGGTTTGGTCTGCGGGGCGAAATTTGGGGAGAAAACGCCGCGTTTTGGGGGTTTTTTTGAACAGCGCGGCGCTGATTGGCTGCGCCCGCGGAACGCCGCGTTCTGATTGGCCGCGCCGCCCGTCAGTCAGCGCGTTGGCCCGCCCACGCGCTTGATGGGGGGAGTGGGCAGCACCGCCCGCCCTCACGTTCCTATTGGCTACTCAACTCACCGCCGCGCTCCCATTGGCCCGGCGCTTTGTCCCTCAGCGGGGGGTGGCGGGGGGGGATTCCGGCGGGATTTGGGGGGTCCGGGGGGTTAATTTTTGGGTGAATTTGAGGGGATTTAGGGCAAATTTGGGGGCGATCGGGGCTTTCCGCGGCGCCGGCTGAGGCGGGCGGGCTGTGATTGGCTGCGCCGCGATGCGCCGCGCTCCCATTGGCCGGGGAACCCATCGCTCAGCACGCCGCGCCTCGGGCGGGCTGTCTTACCCCCCCCCATGCTCCTATTGGCTACGCTGTGGCCGCGCCTCGCTCCCATTGGCCGAGCAACCCGTCCCTCACCGTTTCGCCCCGCACCGCGGGAGGGCTGGACGTCCCCCCCCCGCTCCTATTGGCTACACAGGGGCCACCCCGCGCTCTGATTGGCCAGTCTCCCTTTCCCTCAGCGCTTCGCGCCGCGGGAGGGCGGGACGTTCCCTCCCCCGCTCCTATTGGCTACACAGGGGCCGCCCCGCGCTCTGATTGGCCAGTCTCCCTTTCCCTCAGCGCTTCGCGCCGCGCCGCGGGAGGGCGGGACGTTTGGCCGCTCCCCGCCCTCCTATTGGCCCCGCGGCGGCCGCGCCGCGCTGCTATTGGCTCAGAGAGCCGCCGCTCAGCGCCTCACCTTGGCAGGCGGACACGAAGGCGTCGCCATTGGGGTCGAAGACGCCGCAGAACGCCTTTTGCGGGTACGAGTCGGCGAAGGCGACGCGGTTCGGGAGGAAACTGGGGCGGGGGGACACGGGGGGGGTGGGGACACCAGTATAAACCAGTATGGACCGGTATGGGGAGGGGGAAGGGGGGGGGGGGTGCTTACTGGGAGCTCAGGCGGGTTTGTTCCCCCGGGGAGAAGCTGCTGTGGCGGCAACGGCCCCATTGGCGCTGGAACGGGGACCCAGGCGTTCGGGAGCCATAGGGACCCATAGAAACCCATAGAGACCCATAGAGACCCATAGAGACCCATAGGGACCCATAGAGACCCATAGGGACCCATAGAGACCCATAGAGACCATAGAGACTAGAGAGACCCATAGAGACCATAGAGACTAGAGAGACCCATAGAGACCATAGAGACTAGAGAGACCCATAGAGACCATAGAGACCCATAGAGACCATAGAGACTAGAGAGACCCATAGAGACCATAGAGACTAGAGAGACCCATAGAGACCATAGAGACTAGAGAGACCCATAGAGACCATAGAGACCCATAGAGACCATAGAGACTAGAGAGACCCATAGAGACCATAGAGACTAGAGAGACCCATAGAGACCATAGAGACTAGAGAGACCCATAGAGACCATAGAGACCCATAGAGACCATAGAGACTAGAGAGACCCATAGAGACCATAGAGACTAGAGAGACCCATAGAGACCAATGGGGACCAATGGGGACCCATAGAGACCAATGGGGACCCATAGAGACCCATAGAGACCATAGAGACCCATAGAGACCCATAGAGACCATAGAGACCACAGAGACCATAGAGACCATAGAGACCATAGAGACCATAGAGACCCATAGAGACCCATAGAGACCATATAGACCCATAGATTGACCCATAGATTGACCCATAGATTGACCCATAGACCCCATATCACCCCATATCTCCCCCTCACCTGCGTCAGCATTCGGGGCAGATTCTCCTCCTGGGGGGCGGGTCCCCCCGGGCCCCTCCCCCGCCCCAGCTCCAGCTGCAGCCGCAGCTCGTGATTGGCCAGAGGGGGCGGGGCTGGGGGCGGGGCCGTGATGTCAGAGATGACGCCACCAAAAGGGACCCAGGAGTTGGGGAGGGGACCCAGGAGTGCCCCAAGGGGACCCAGGAGTTCAGGAGGGACCCAGGAGTGCCCCAAGGGGACCCAGGAGTTTGGGTGGGACCCAGGAGTTTGGTGGGACCCAGGAGTGCCCCGAGGGGACCCAGGAGTTCGGGAGGGACCCAGGAGTGCCCCAAGGGGACCCAGGAGTTCGGGAGGGACCCAGGAGTCCGGGGGGGACCCAGGAGTGCCCCGAGGGACCCAGGAGTTAGGGTGGGACCCAGGAGTGCCCCAACGGACCCAGGAGTTCCCCAATGGACCCAGGAGTTCAGGAGGGACCCAGGAGTCCGGGGGGGACCCAGGAGTTCGGGGGGGACCCAGGAGTGCCCCAAGGGGACCCAGGAGTTCGGGAGGGACCCAGGAGTTCCCCAAGGGACCCAGGAGTTCGGGAGGGACCCAGGAGTGCCCCAGTGGACCCAGGCGTTCGGCGTTACCTGTGGCCCCGCCCCCTCCGGCTGGCTCCGCCCCCTCGTTGTGTCGGTCCCTGCGGGCCCAGCAGGGGGCGCTGATTCCGGGGTCTCCAAAACCCCCAAAACTCGCCCAAAATGCCCCAAACTTCCCGGGTTTTTGGTTTTTTTTACCTCCGCAGCAGCTCGGCCAATCCCAGCGCCAGCTCCGCTTCCTGTGACGTCACTTCCTCTTCCCGGCGGCCCCTCCCCCTACCGTGAGAACCCATGGGGGACCTGGGGGGGGAGGGGCCACTTCCTGTTTACATCCTCACCTCCTCCCCCTTCCCCAAATTCCAGCCAATCAGGAGCGTTTTCCCCCCGTCCCTGTGGAACGGACCAATCAGGAGCGTCCGTGCGTCCCCCCCCCACCTGTCGGTGTCGCCGCCGCTCTGCTGGGAACCGGAATGGGCGGGGCTTGGGGGCGGGGCTGGCCCTGATTGGCCCAGGTCGCTGTCATGTGATCGGAGAAACGCCCCGCCCTGTGTGTTCCCCCCCCCGTCCCGTCCGCCCCCCGAACTCCTGGGTCCCTTGGGGCACTCCTGGGTCCCCCCCGAACTCCTGGGTCCCTTGGGGCACTCTTGGGTCCCTCCCGAACTCCTGGGTCCCTTGGGGCACTCCTGGGTCCCTCCTCAACTCCTGGGTCCCTTGGGGCACTCCTGGGTCCCCCCCGAACTCCTGGGTCCCTTGGGGCACCCCTATTTGGCGCCTTCAGCATTTTCCTTCTCCTTAATTAACACCTTGGGGGGCGCTAATTAATTGGAAAGGTTAATTAAGGGCGTTTAGTGGCGCTTTCTCGCTTTGCCGGCGCGGAATCTGCCTAGCAACGAGCGCTGATTGGCCGCGTTTTATCGGGGGGGCGTAATCTGCCTAGCAACGCGCGCTGCCTGTCCGTGCTCGTGGGGTGCGCCTAATCTGCCTAGCAACGCGGCCTGATTGGCCACGCTTTGCAGTGTCTTAATCTGCCTAGCAACGCGCGCTTATTGGCCGCCCTTTGGAGGGGCTTAATCTGCCTAGCAACGCGCGCTTATTGGCCGCCGTTTAGAGGGGCTTAAACTGCCTAGCAACGCGCGCTTATTGGCCGCCCTTTGGATGGGCTTAATCTGCCTAGCAACGCGCCCTGATTGACCGCGCCTGGGAGAGCGGGCCGCGTTATCTGCCTAGCAACGCGCGCTGATTGGTCGTGGGGCGTAAAACCGTATAAAATTAAAAATACGCCCCCGAAATGACCCGAATCGCCCCAAAATGAACCAAAACCGCCCTAAAAAGCAGCAGGAAACACTATTAAAATAAAAGGGAAAATAAGCGTCCAAAAGCCGTGTTTTTCGCTCAAAAATCAGGATTTAAACAAAAAAACACAAATAAGTAGAAAATCCACCCAAAAAACGACTTTAAACCCCCTCAAAATGAGGATTTTCCCCCCAAAAATGCAGAGGTTTGAACCAAAGAATCAGGGTTTCACCTCAAAACCTCCCCCGCCGCCCCCCCCCCCGCCCCTTGATGACGTCATCAGCATGGCGGAGGCGGGAGGTGCGAGCCGGGGCTTTTTTGGGGCGAAAAGCGGGGATTTTGGGGGCGGAGAGGTGGGGGTTTGGGGGGCGGGGGGGGGGGGGCGGATTTTGGCGGGAAAAGCGCGGGGGGGGGGGGAGGGGATTTTTGGCGGGAAAAAACGGCGATTTGGGGGCTTGAGGGGGGATTTTGGGGGAAAACACGGGGGTTTTGGGGTTTTGGCGGGAAAAGGGGGGGAGGCGGATTTTGGGGGGAAAAGAAGCGGTTTTGGGGGTTTTGCAGGAAATGAATAATGGTGGTTTTGGGCTGAATAATGTTAAACGTTGTGGAAATAACGCTGAATTTTGGGGAATATCGACCATTCCTGAGGGAATGTGGCTCATTTTGGGTCCAAAAAGGCCGATTTTGGGGCTTTTGCTGTGAAATTCTGGCTGGAAAACGCTGATTTTGGGCTCAAAAGTGCCGATTTTGGGGCCATTTCTCTCCATTCCAGGGTGGAAAACACTCATTTTTGATCTAAAATGCCCATTTTTGGTCCCAAACTACTGATTTTGGGGCCATTTCTGCCCATTTTGGGCTGGAAAACGTTCATTTTGGGTCCTAAAGTGCCAATTTTGGGGCCATTTCTCTCCATTCTGGGGTGGAAAACACCCATTTTTGGGTCCAAAACCCGCCTTTTTGGGGCCAATTCTCTCCATTCTAGGACTGAAAACACCCATTTTGCATCAGAAAATGCTCTTTTTGGGGCCATTTCTCTCCTTTTTGGGCCTGAAAACGCTCATTTTTGGCCCTAAACCGCCAATTTTAGGGCCATTTCCCTCCATTTTGGGCTGGAAACGCTCATTTTAGGCCCAAAAGTGGCGATTTTGGGTCCGTTTTGGTCCATTTCAGGGCAGAAAACACCCGTTTTTAGGCCCAAACCCGCCGATTTTGGGCCCATTTCTGTGCATTTTGGGTCTGAAAACGCGGACTTAGCGTCCGTGCGCTCTCATTGGCTGTCTCTCCGCAGGCCCCGCCCCCCCGGCCCTGCGGCTGCTCCTGCGGCGCCTGTGGCTCCTGCAGCGGCTGCAGCGGCACCAGCTGCGCCTCACCCAGCGCCTTTCCCGCCACATCCTGCGCATGGCGCCACGCCCACCGCCGCCATCTTGGACCGCCACGCCCCGCCCCCACGGCGGCAGGAAGAGCCGGGGCAATATGGCCGCCCGGGGCAATATGGCCGACCGGAGCAACATGGCCGCCCGGACCAATATGGCCGATTGGACCAACATGGCTGACCCAACCAACATGGCCGCCCGGAACAACATGGCCGACCAAACCAACATGGCCGCCCGGACCAATATGGCCGACTGGACCAATATGGATAACTGCATTAATATGGCCGACTGGATCAATATGGCCGACCGGACCAATATGGCCGACCGGACCAATATGGCCGCCCAGACCAATATGGCCGCCCAGACCAATATGGCCGACCGGACCAATATGGCCGCCCGGAACAACATGGCCGAACAAACCAACATGGCCGCCCGGACCAATATGGCCGACCAAATCAATATGGCCGACTGGATCAACATGGCCGCTCGGATCAATATGGCCGCCTGGATCAACATGGCTGCCCAGACCAATATGGCCGACCGGACCAATATGGCTGCCCAGCGCCTCGCCTGGACCAATCAGCTCACTCCGTTGGGCAACATGGCCGCCAACATGGCCGCCAACATGGCTGCCTCCGCCTCCCGGAAATCACCCGGAAATGGCAGGACGGGAACAGGAAGTGGATCAGGAAGTGGATCAGGAAGTGGATCAGGAAGTGGATCAGGAAGTGGAACGGGAAGTGGAACAGGAAGCGGAACAGGAAGTGGATCAGGAAGTGGATCAGGAAGTGGAACAGGAAGCGGAACGGGAAGTGGAAAAGGAAATGGGACAGGAAGTGGGACAGGAAGTTGAACAGGAAGTGGCGGGGGAGGGGACAGGAAGTGGCAAAACAGGCGCTTTGGGGGACCCGGAACTCGGCGATTTTGGGCGTTTTCTCCTCAAATTGAGCCAGTTTGGGTTTTTATCCCCAAATTACCCCAATTTGGGGTTTTTTTTGCCCCAAATTCCGCTGATTTGGGGTGAAAAGCGGTTGAATTGGGGACAGACCCTCCCGCGCCCCCAAAACGCCCCGATTTTCCCCAAAACCCCCGTTGTGCCGCCCAGTAAATGCTCTTCCCCCCTCCCCCCGCTCTACGTCACGTGTGCGCTTCATGGAGAGAGAAATTTGGGGTAAAAACGACACGAAAATGGGTCATTTTGGTGGGGTTGTAGTCAACCAGGCCGCAAGATGGCGACGGTTGCCATGGCGATACTTGGGGGGTGCCAGCAGTCAACATGGCGCCGGTTGCCATGGCGATATTGGGGGGGGGGGGGGCGCCAGCAGTCAACATGGCGCCGGTTGCCATGGCGATATTGGGGGGCGCGCCAGCAGTCAACATGGCGCCGGTTGCCATGGCGATATTGGGGGGCGCGCCAGCAGTCAACATGGCGCCGGTTGCTATGACGATATGGGGGGGGCGCGCCAGCAGTCAACATGGCGGCGGTTGCCATGGCGATATTGGGGGGCGCGCCAGCAGTCAACATGGCGCCGGTTGCCATGGCGATAATGGGGGGGCGCGCCAGCAGTCAACATGGCGCCGGTTGCTATGACGATATGGGGGGGGGGGCGCGCCAGCAGTCAACATGGCGCCGGTTGCCATGGGGATGGCGGGAAGTCGCGCCAGCAGTCAACATGGCGCCGGTTGCCATGGGGATGGCGGGAAGTCGCGCCAGCAGTCAACATGGCGCCGGTTGCCATGGCGATATTGGGGGGAGTGGGGGATTGGGGGCCGCGCCAGCAGTCAACATGGCGCCGGTTGCTATGACGATATGGGGGGGGGGCGCGCCAGCAGTCAACATGGCGCCGGTTGCCATGGGGATGGCGGGAAGTCGCGCGAGCAGTCAACATGGCGCCGGTTGCCATGGGGATGGCGGGAAGTCGCGCCAGCAGTCAACATGGCGCCGGTTGCCATGACGATATGGGGGGGGGGGGCGCGCCAGCAGTCAACATGGCGCCGGTTGCCATGGCGATATTGGCGTTGGGGGGGAGAGGGGGCGCGCCAGCAGTCAGCATGGCGCCGGTTGCCATGGCGATACGTGGGGGGTGCCAGCAGCCAGCATGGCGGCGGTGGCTCCGGAAGGGGCGTGGCGTCAGCTATAAAAGGCGGCGCTGGCGGCGGGCCACTTCCGGTTGCGCGGCGGGCTCTGAGGGAGCGGGCGGCGCTCGGCGCTCCGTGCGGTTCGAAGGCCGCGGTCGCGGTTCCAGGGCCCGGTTTGGGATCCCCGGTCCCCGGTTGGGTTCCCCGGTCCCGGTTGGGTTCCCCGGTCCCCGCAGCCATGTCGGACACGTGGAGCTCCATCCAGGCGCACAAGAAGCAGCTGCACTCGCTGCGGGAGCGGCTGCAGCGCCGCCGCAAGATGGAGCCGCTCGGTCAGCGCGGGGAGAACGGGGGTCAGGCGGGTAACGGGGGGTGATGGGCTAACGGGGGTGATGAGGGTAATGGGGTTAATGGGTTAATGGGGGTTAATGGGTTAAATGGGGTTAATGGGTTAATTGGGATAATGGGGGTAATGGGGTCAATGGGTTAAATGGGGTTAATGGGGATAAATGGGGTTAAATGGGGGTTAATGGGACTTAATGGGGTGAAATGGGGTTAATGGGTTAAATGGGGGTGATGGGATTGATTGGGATAATGGGGGTTAATGAGAATAATGGGGGATAATGGGTTAAATGGGGGTTGAATGGGGTTAATGGGGATAAATGGGAGTTAATGGGGGGTAGTGGGGGTTAATGGGTTAAATGGGGTTAATATGGATAATGGGGGTTAATGGGGTAAGTGGGGGTTAATTGGGATAATGGGGGAAATGGGGTTAACGGGGGTAAATGGGGTTAATGGGGGTTAATGGGCTAAGTGTGGTTAATGGGTTAAATGGGGGTTAATGGGGTCTATGGGGTTAATGGGGGTTAATGAGGATAATGGGGGTTAATGGGGATAAATGGGGTTAATGAGAATAATGGGGGTTAATGAGTTAAATGAGGATAATGGGGGTTAATGGTTAAATGGGGGTTAATGGGTTAAATGGGGGTTAATGGGGTAAATGGGGTTAATGGGGTAAATGGGGTTAATGGGGGTTAATGGGGATAAATGGGGTTAATGAGAATAATGGGGGTTAATGGGGTTAATGAGTTAAATGAGGATAATGGGGGTTAATGGGATTAAATGGGGTTAATGGGGGTTAATATAGATAATGGGGGTTAATGGGGTAAATTGGGTAATGGGGGTTGATGAGGATAATGGGGGTTAATGGGTTAAGTGGGGGTGATGGGGTTAATTGGGATAGTGGGGGTTAATTGAGATAATGGGGATTGATTGGGATAATGGGGTTAATGGGGGTTAATGAGGATAATGGGGGTTAAATGAGGATAATGGGGTTAATTGAGGATAATGGGGGTTAATGAGGATAATGGGGGTTAATGAGGATAATGGGGGTTAATGGGTTAAATGGGGTTAATGAGTTAAATGGGGTTATGGGTTAATGGGGATAATGGGGGTTAAAGGGATAAATGGGGTTAATGGGTTAAATGGGGGTGATGGGATTGATTGGGATAATGGGGGTTAATGGGTTAATTGGGTTAATGGGAATAACGGGGTTAATGGGGTTAATAGGGAGCGGGGGGGGCTTATGGGTTAATTAACGAGGGTTCGGGGGTTAATTAACGAGGGGTCAGGGGTTAATTAACGAGGCGTCATTCCCCAGCAGACCCGCCCCGCACGGCCAGCCCCGCCCCCTCCCCCGCCAGCCCCGCCCCCGCCGCCCCCTCGAGCCAATCAGGAGCCTGCGCCGCCGAGGCCCCGCCCCCCGACCCCGCCCTGGAGCGGCGGCTGCTGCTGCGATTGGCCGACGTGGCGCTCCCGCTGCCCGCCGACTCGGCCGCCATTGGCCGCTCCATCGCCACCGTAAGTTGCCCAAAATCTCCTTCTTTACGCTCAAAAAGTCCTGGTGCAAAATGACCCAAAGCGTCGTTATTTCCGCCTAAAAATTAACGGTTTAAAATGACCCAAAACATCATTATTTCTACTTAAAAATTAATGGCTAAAATGCCCCAAAACATTGTTATTTCCACTTAAAAATAACAGATAAAATGACCCGAAACGTTATTATTTCTACCTAAAAATTAATGGCTAAAATGACCCAAAACGCCGTTATTTCCACCTAAAAATTAATGGTTTAAAATGACCCGAAACGTCGTTTTTTCCACCTATAAATTAATGGCTTAAATGACCCAAAACGTCGTTATTTCCACTTAAAAATAACGGATAAAATGACCCGAAACGACGTTATTTCCACCTAAAAATTAATGGTTTAAAATGACCCGAAACGTCGTTATTTTCACTTAAAAAATCATGGCTCCAAATTGCCCAAAACTTCGTTATTTCCACTTAAAAATTCATTGCTAAAATGACCCAACGCATCGTTATTTCCACTTTAAAAATAACGACTAAAATGACCCAAAATGTCGTTGTTTCCACCTAAAAATTAATGGTTTAAAATAACCCGAAACGTCGTTATTTCCACCTAAAAATTAATGCCTCAAAATGACCCAAAACTTTGTTATTTCCACTTAAAAATAACGGCTAAAATGACCCAAAACGTCATTATTTCCACCTAAAAATTAACAGTTTAAAGTAACCCGAAACATTGTTATTTCCACTTAAAAATTAATGCTTTAAAATGACCCAAAACATCATTATTTCCACCTAAAATCTAATGGCTCAAAATGACCCAAAACTTCGTTATTTCCACTTAAAAATTCATAGGTGAAAATGACCCGAAACGTCATTATTTCCACCTAAAAATTAATGGCTCAAACGCCCCAAAACGTCGCAATTTCCACTTACAAATCCAACACCCATCCCCCCCAAACCACCGTCCTTTCCCGCCCGAAGTTGCCCAAACCGCCGCCATTCCCCCCCAAACCCCCCACGGCGCAGCGGGACGCGCGGCCGCCCGGCTTTGCCCGAAACGCGTGGTTCTGGCCCCAACCGGCGCAGGCCGAGGCGCCGGCGCCGCCGCGCCAGGTGGAGAGCCTGCTGGAGAAGTTCGCGGCGCAGGAGCTGATCGAGATCAGGCGGCTGCAGGACGGCGGCGCCACCCTCGTCACCTTCGCCGACCACTCCAAGCTGGCGGCCATGACGGGCGGCGGCCCCGAAACGCCGGGAATTCGCCCCAAAAGCGACAGGAAGCGGCGCGGCGACGAGGAGGAGGCGGCGGGCGGCAAGATGGCCGCCGGCGGGGAGCGCGAGGCCGGCAAGGAGGCCAAGAAATGGCGGAAGCAAGCGAGCGAGGTGGATCTGGAGATCGAGAGCCTGCTGAGTCAGCAGTCCACCAAGGAGCAGCAGAGCAAGAAGGTGACGCGCCCACAGATCGGACCGGAATCGGGGGAAATGAGCCCGAAACGGCGGCGTCTCCTGAGGGGGAAAGGGCGGGTGTGCGGCGTTTCCCGCCAAAAGCGCTGAGGAGAGTTGGTTGGGTCATTGCGCAAACTATTGGAATTTTGTGGTAATATCATGAAAACTGGAGGGTTTTGCCTCAAAAATGTTGAGGGGTGCGCGTGGTTTAACCCAAAAATGTTGAATTTAGAAGTTCCCGCCAAAAAAACGGGGTTTTTTGAGGAGAAAATGAGGGATTTGGGGGTTTTGTGGTGTTTCCCGCCAAAAGCGCTGAGGAGGGTTGGTTGCGTTGTTGCGCAAACTATTGGAATTTTGTGGTAATGTCGTGGAAAATTGGGGGTTTTGCCTCAAAAATGTTGAGGGGCGCGCGTGGTTCAACCCCAAAATGTTGAGATTTTGGGGTCTCGTTAAAAAAAATGGGGTTTTTTGAGGAGAAAATAAGGGAATTTGGGGGGTTTGTGGCGTTTCCCGCCAAAAGCGCTGAGGAGAGTTGGTTGGGTCGTTGCGCAAACTATTGGAATTTTGTGGTAATATTGGGGAAAATTGGGGGTTTTGCCTCAAAAATGTTGAGGGGTGCGCGTGGTTTAACCCAAAAATGTTGAATTTAGGAGTTCCCGCCAAAAAAAATGGGGGTTTTGAGGAGAAAATGAGGGATTTTGGGGTTTTGTGGTGTTTCCCGCCAAAAGCGCTGAGGAGGGTTGGTTGCGTTGTTGCACAAACTATTGGAATTTTGTGGTAATATTGGGGAAAATTGGGGGTTTTGCCTCAAAAATGTTGAGGGGCGCGCATAGTTCAGCCCCAAAATGCTGAGATTTTGGGGTCTCGTTAAAAAAAATGGGTTTTTTTGAGGAGAAAATGAGGGAATTTGGGGTTTAGTGGCGTTTCCCGCCAAAAGCGCTGAGGAGAGTTGGTTGGGTCGTTGCGCAAACTATTGGAATTTTGTGGTAATATTGGGGAAAATTGGGGGTTTTGCCTCAAAAATGTTGAGGGGCGCGCGTGGTTCAACCCAAAAACGTTGAATTTAGGAGTTCCCGCCAAAAAAAAATGGGGGTTTTGAGGAGAAAATGAGGGATTTTGGGGTTTTGTGGCGTTTCCCGCCAAAAGCGCTGAGGAGAGTTGGTTGCGTTGTTGCGCAAACTATTGGAATTTTGTGGTAATATTGGGGAAAATTGGGGGTTTTGCCTCAAAAATGTTGAGGGGCGCGCGTGGTTTAACCCCAAAATGTTGAATTTAGGAGTTCCCGCCAAAAAAACGGGGTTTTTTGAGGAGAAAATGAGGGATTTTGGGGGGTTTGTGGCGTTTCCCGCCAAAAGCGCTGAGGAGAGTTGGTTGGGTCGTTGCACAAACTATTGGAATTTTGTGGTAATGTCGTGGAAAATTGGGGGTTTTGCCTCAAAAATGTTGAGGTACACACGTGTTTCAGCCCCAAAATGTTGAGATTTTGGGGTCTCGTTAAAAAAAATGGGGTTTTTTGAGGAGAAAATGAGGGATTTTGGGGTTTTGTGGTGTTTCCCGCCAAAAGCGCTGAGGAGAGTTGGTTGGGTCGTTGCGCAAACTATTGGAATTTTGTGGTAATGTCGTGGAAAATTGGGGGTTTTGCCTCAAAAATGTTGAGGTACACACGTGTTTCAGCCCCAAAATGTTGAGATTTTGGGGTCTCGTTAAAAAAAATGGGGTTTTTTGAGGAGAAAATGAGGGATTTGGGGGTTTTGTGGCGTTTCCCGCCAAAAGCGCTGAGGAGAGTTGGTTGCGTTGTTGCGCAAACTATTGGAATTTTGTGGTAATATTGGGGAAAATTGGGGGTTTTGCCTCAAAAATGTTGAGGGGCGCGCGTGGTTTAACCCCAAAATGTTGAATTTAGGAGTTCCCGCCAAAAAAACGGGGTTTTTTGAGGAGAAAATGAGGGATTTTGGGGGGTTTGTGGCGTTTCCCGCCAAAAGCGCTGAGGAGAGTTGGTTGGGTCGTTGCGCAAACTATTGGAATTTTGTGGTAATATTGGGGAAAATTGGGGGTTTTGCCTCAAAAATGTTGAGGGGCGCGCGTGGTTCAACCCCAAAATGTTGAGATTTTGGGGTCTTGTTAAAAAAAATGGGGTTTTTTGAGGAGAAAATTAGGGATTTGGGGTTTTGTGGCGTTTCCCGCCAAAAGCGCTGAGGAACGTTGGTTGTTTGTTACTGAAAATGGTGGAATTTTGGGTTAATATTGGGGAAAATTGGGGTTTTTGCCTCAAAAATGTTGAGGGGCGCGCGTGGTTCAACTCCAGAATGTTGAGATTTTGGGGCCCGTTAAAAAAAATGGGGATTTTGAGGCAAAAATGAGGGAATTTGGGGCTTTTGTGGCGTTTCCCGCCACAGAAATGGCGGGAAAACCTTTGGGTGTCCCTCAAAACGTTCAAATTTTGGGTTTTCCCCCCCAAAAAAGGTGTTTTTAGGTCAGGAAAATGGCGGGGAAAACGGGTAGTTGATGCTCAAAAGCCTCAAATTTGGGGTTTTTGGCACAAGAACGGGCGTTTTTAGGTCAGAAAAACGGCGGGAAAATGCCTGGTTGATGCTCAAAAGCCTGAAATTCGTTATTTTTAGCGCAAAACTGAGCATTTTTAGGTCAGAAAAACGGCGGGAAAACAGGTGGTTGATGCTCAAAAGCCTGAAATTCGGTGTTTTTGGTGCAAAACCGGGTGTTTTTAGGTCAGAAAAACGGCATTTTTAGCGCAAAAACAGGCGTTTTTAGGTCAGAAAAACGGCGGGAAAACGCGTAGTTGATGCTCCAAAGCCTCAAATTTGGGGTTTTTGGCACAAAAACGGGTGGTTTTAGGTCAGAAAAACGGCGGGGAAAACGCGTGGTTGATGCTCAGAAGCTTCAAATTCAGCGTTTTTAGCGCAAAAACGGGCGTTTTTAGGCCAGAAAAAACGGCGGGAAAACGCTCGGTGCGTGGAGAGGATGGTGTTTTGACCTACGAGGAGCGTTTTTGGGCCTAAAAGGCGCGTTTTTGGTCGTTTCCAGGTGAGCCAGGAGATCCTGGAGCTGCTGAACACGACCACGGCCAAGGAGCAGTCGATCGTGGAGAAGTTCCGGTCGCGCGGGCGCGCGCAGGTGCAGGAGTTCTGCGACCACGGCACCAAGGAGGAGTGCGTGCGCGCCAGCGGCGCCGCGCGGCCCTGCCCCCGCCTGCACTTCCGGTACGGCGCTGACCCCCCGTTTTCCCCCCAAAATTTGACGTTTCCGCCTCAAAGTTTGACGGTTTTACCTCAAAGTTTGACGGTTTTACCTCAAAGTTTGACGGTTTTACCTCAAAGTTTGACGGTTTTACCTCAAAGTTTGACGGTTTTACCTCAAAGTTTGACGGTTTTACCTCAAAGTTTGACGTTTTACCTCAAAGTTTGACGGTTTTACCTCAAAGTTTGACGGTTTTACCTCAAAGTTTGACGGTTTTACCTCAAAGTTTGACATTTCTGCCTCAAAATTTGACGCTTTTACCTCAAAATTTGACGCTTTTACCTCAAAATTTGACGCTTTTACCTCAAAATTTGACGCTTTTACCTGAAAACTTGACGTTTCCATCTCAAAATTTGACACTTTTACCTGAATATTTGACACTTTTACCTCAGAATTTGTCGCTTTTACCTGAATATTTGTCGCTTTTACCTCAGAATTTGTCGCTTTTACCTCAGAATTTGACACTTTTACCTGAATATTTGACACTTTTACCTCAGAATTTGACACTTTTACCTGAATATTTGACACTTTTACCTCAAAGTTTGACGCTTTTACCTCAAAATTTGACGCTTTTACCTCAGAATTTGACGCTTTTACCTGAATATTTGACACTTTTACCTTAGAATTTGACGCTTTTACCTGAATATTTGACACTTTTACCTCAGAATTTGACACTTTTACCTGAATATTTGACACTTTTACCTCAGAATTTGACACTTTTACCTGAAAACTTGACGTTTCCATCTCAAAATTTGACCCTTTTACCTCAAAATTTGATGCTTTTATGTGAAAACTTGATGTTTCTACCTCAAAATTTGACACTTTTACCTGAATATTCGACACTTTTACCTCAAAATTTGTCGCTTTTACCTCAAAATTTGTCGCTTTTACCTCAAAATTCGACGTTTCGCCTCAAAATTTGACATTTCCACCTCAAAATTTGACATTTCCACCTCAAAATTTGACATTTCTGCCTCAAAGTTGATGCTTCTACCTCAAAATTTGACGCTTTTACCTGAAAACTTGACGTTTCCAACTCAGAATTTGACGCTTTTACCTCAGAATTTGACGCTTTTACCTCAGAATTTGACGCTTTTACCTGAATATTTGACGCTTTTACCTGAATATTTGACACTTTAACCTCAATATTTGACGTTTTTACCTGAATATTTGACACTTTTACCTGAATATTTGACAATTTTACCTGAATATTTGACACTTTTACCTCAGAATTTGATGCTTTTACCTCAAAATTTGACTCTTCTGTCTCAAAACGTGGAATTTCCACCTCAAAATTTGACACTTTAACCTCAATATTTGATGTTTTTATCTAAATATTTGACTCTTTTACCTGAATATTTGACACTTTTACCTCAGAATTTGACGCTTTTACCTGAATATTTGACACTTTTACCTCAGAATTTGATGCTTTTACCTCAGAATTTGACGCTTTTACCTCAGAATTTGACGCTTTTACCTCAGAATTTGTCGCTTTTACCTCAGAATTTGTCGCTTTTACCTCCAAGTTCGACGCTGTTACCCCCAAATGTGCAGTTTCTTTCCCAAACCGTGAGACGTGCGCGCGAATTGCGCGGTTCCAGGGCCCGACCGGGCGGCTCCTCCCCCGCAGGCGCATCATCAACAAGCACACGGACGAGTCGCTGGGCGACTGCTCGTTCCTCAACACCTGCTTCCACATGGACACCTGCAAGTACGTGCACTACGAGATCGACGGGCGGCCCTCGCCCCCCCGCCACGCCCCGCCCCCCCCGCCCGGCCCCGCCCCGCCCGCCCCGCCCGGCGACCGCGCCGCCGACCGCCTCTTCCCGCCACAGGTAACCGTCAATCCCGCCAATCCCCCGCCAATCCCCGCCCTTCCCGCCCTTCCCGCCCTTCCCCCGCCAATCCCCGCCCTTCCCGCCAATCCCCGCCCTTCCCGCCAATCCCCGCCTTCCCGCCCTTTCCACCAATTGCCCGCCTTCCTGCCAGTCCCCGCCCTTCCCGCCAATCCCCGCCCTTCCCGCCAATCCCCCGCCCCTTCCCGCCCCCCATCCCCGCCCTTCCCGCCAATCCCCGCCCTTCCCCCGCCAATCCCCGCCCTTCCCCCGCCAATCCCCGCCCTTCCCCCGCCAATCCCGCCCTTCCCCCGCCAATCCCCGCCCTTCCCCCGCCAATCCCCGCCCTTCCCCCGCCAATCCCCGCCCTTCCCCCGCCAATCCCCGCCCTTCCCCCGCCAATCCCCGCCCTTCCCCCGCCAATCCCCGCCCTTCCCCCGCCAATCCCCGCCCTTCCCGCCAAACTCCCGCCAATCCCCGCCCTTCCCGCCAATCCCCGCCTTCCCGCCAATCACCCGCCAATCACCCGCCAATCCCCGCCCTTCCCGCCAATCCCCACCTTCCCGCCCTTTCCACCAATCAATCACCCGCCTTCCCGCCAATCCCCTCAAAGCTTTGGAGGATTTGATCAAAATTTTAGGGTTTGCTCGAAATTTTGGAATTTGTTCGGAATTTGAGGGTTTTGGAATTTGATCCAAATTTTGGAATTTCAACAGGATTTGGGAATTTGCTCTGAATTTGAAAATTTGCTCCGAATTTTGGAATTTTGTCAGAATTTCAGAATTTTGTCAGAATTTTGGAATTTCCCAAAAATTCCTAAATTCCAAAATTTCAAAATTTTAAAACCTCAAAATTTCAATATTCCAAAAGTTTCAAAATTTGAAAATGTAGTTTTCAAAATCTTCAAGTTTCAAAATGTCTATTTCAAGTTATATTTCAAAGTTTCAAATTCTTAAATTTTAAAATGCCAAAATTTTAAATTTCAGAATTTTAAATTTTCAAATTTCCAAAGGTCAAAATGTCAAAATTCCAGAGTTTCAAATTTTAGAATTCCAAACTTTCAAACTTCCAAATTTCAAAATTTCAAGTTTTGAAATATTAAAATTCGTAATTTCAAAATATTAAAATATCAAAATTCAAAATGTCAAATTTTCTAATTTTAAAATTTCTAATTTTAAAATTTCAGATTTTAAAATTTCAAATTTCAAAATTTCAAATTTCAAAATTTCAAATTTTCAAATTTCAAAATATCGAAATTTCAAAAGTTAAGATTTCAAAGTTGTACGCGGTTCCCGCGCCGCGTCCCCCGTCCCCTCCCGTGCCGTCACCGTCCCCTCCCCTCCCCTCCCCCCGCAGTGGATCTGCTGCGACATCCGCTACCTGGACGTGCGCATCCTGGGCAAGTTTGCGGTGGTGATGGCCGACCCGCCCTGGGACATCCACATGGAGCTGCCCTACGGGACGCTGACGGACGACGAGATGCGGCGCCTCAACATCCCCGTGCTGCAGGACGAGGGCTTCCTCTTCCTCTGGGTCACCGGCAGGTGGGCGCGCCCAACCCCCCACCCCCCACAGCTCACAATGGCGGCCGCAAGTGCCAGCAGGCAAGACGGCGGCCGCCGACAGCATCAAGATGGCAGTCACTGCCAGTAGTCAAGATGGCCGCCAACACAGTCAATCACCAAGATGGCCGCCACCAGTCATAAAGATGGCGGCCACTGCCAGTAATCAAGATGGTGGCCGCCACCATCAGTAACCAAGGTGGCCGCCCCTGCCAGTAATAAAGATGGCTGCCACTGCCAGTAATAAAGATGGCAGCCGCTGCCAGTAAAAAAGATGGCAGCCACCACCAGTAATCAAGATGGCAGCCACCACCGCTAGTAACCAAGATGGCTGCCACTGCCAGTAATAAAGATGGCAGCCACCACAAGTAATCTAGATGGCGGCTGCCACTGTCAGTGATCAAGATGGCCGCCACCAGTAACCAAGATGGCCGCCACCAGTAATAAAGATGGTAGCCAACACCATCAGTAACCAAGATGGCCGCCATCAGTAACCAGGATGGTAGCCACTGCCAGTAACCAAGATGGCAGCCAACGCCAGCAATCAAGATGGCCGCCACTAGTAACCAAGATGGCCGCCACTGCCAGTAATAAAGATGGCCGCCAACACCGCCAGTAACCAAGATGGCCGCCGCCAGTGAGGAGGCTGTCGGCCGCCGCCATAGCAACCGCCGCGTTGTTCCCGCAGGGCCATGGAGCTGGGCCGCGAGTGCCTCAACCTGTGGGGGTGAGTTCCGGGGTGCACCCCGCTCCCCCATCCCCCCATCGCCCCCAGAACCGCCGGGACTCGCCCCAAAACGCCGCGGGACTGGGCGTTTTTAGGTACGAGCGCGTGGACGAGATCATCTGGGTGAAGACCAACCAGCTGCAGCGCATCATCCGCACCGGGCGCACCGGCCATTGGCTGAACCACGGCAAGGAGCACTGCCTGGTGAGCGCCCCAGATCCCCGCCCCACCCCCCGGAAACACCTCCCGCCCCTGAGCCGCCCAGAAACCGCCCAAAACGGCCCAAAAACCGCCCAAAACGGCCAAAAAACCGCCCAAAACGGCCAAAAAAACGCCCAAAACGGCCCAAAAACCGCCCAAAACGGCCCAGAAACCACATGGAACGACCCACCCCCCCCCCCATAAGTGAATGGTACAGCCCAAGCGGCACCTGCTGGTGATTGACCAAAATCCCCTTGTTTTGCCCCAAAATCTCGCCGTGAAAGCCTAAAAATGGGTGTGGGCGTCCCCTTTGAATCCCCCACCCCCAAAACCACGTGAAGTGACCCCAAAACCATCAAAAATGACCCCAAAACTGCCTGAAATGACCCAAAAAGCACCAAAAATGACCGAAAAAACACATGGAATGACCCAGAAACCACATGGAACGACCCAACCCCCCCCCCATAAGTGATTGGTACAGCCCAAGCGGCACCTGCTGGTGATTGACCAAAATCCCCTTGTTTTGCCCCAAAATCTCGCCGTGAAAGCCTAAAAATGGGTGTGGGCGTCCCCTTTGAATCCCCCACCTCCCAAAACCATGTGAAATGACCCCAAAACCACCGAAAATGACCCAAAAAGCACCGAAAATGACCCAAAAACCACATGGGACGCCCCCCAAGAAGTGATTGCTACAGTCCAGGCAGCACTGGGGATAAGGGGGGAGGGGGGGGACCCCAAAATGTGTGGATTTTACCCCAAATTTGACCCCCCCAACACGCCAAACCCCCCAAAAGTTGCCCCTCCCCCCTCCCCGCTCCATTTTCAAGCGTTAAAACGGCCAAAAACGCCCCAAAAACGCCCCAAAAAGGGGAGTTTTGGGGGGGGTGGTTTTGGGGTGAAAAAGGGGGTTTTGGCAGGTGGGGGTGAAGGGCGCCCCCCAGGGCTTCAACCGCGGGCTGGACTGTGACGTCATCGTGGCCGAGGTGAGCCCCAAAACCGCGCGGACTCGCCCCAAAACGGGGCGGGGGGTGGGGGGGATTTTGGGGTGAAAAATGGGCATTTTGGGGGGTTATTTAGGGAGTGATGTAGTGTCGATTTTGAGTTGGTTTTGGGTCGATTTGGGGTCGATTTTGGGTCGATTTTGGTCGATTTTGGTCGATTTTGGGTCGATTTTGGGTCGATTGGGGCGGTTTTGGGTCGGTTTTGGGTTGATTTGGGCCGATTTTGGGTGGTTTTGGGTCGATTTGGGCCGTTTTGGGTCGATTTGGGCCGTTTTGGGTCGATTTTGGGTGGTTTTGGGTCGATTTTGGATCGATTTGGGTCAATTTTGGGCGGTTTTGGGGTGATTTTGGGTCGGTTTTGGGCTGTTTTGGGGTGATTTGGGTGGTTTTGGGGTGATTTTGGGTCGATTTGGGTCGGTTTTGGGGCGGTTTTGGGTCGATTTGGGTCGATTTTGGGTGGTTTTGGGTCGATTTGTGTCGATTGGGGCGGTTTTGGGTCAGTTTTGGGTCGGTTTTGGGTCGATTTGGGTCGATTTTGGGTGGTTTTGGGTCGATTTGGGCCGTTTTGGGTCGATTTGGGCCGATTTGGGCCGTTTTTGGGTCGATTTGGTTCGATTTGGGCGGTTTTGGGGTGATTTTGGGGTGGTTTTGGGCGGTTTTGGGTGATTTGGGCGGTTTTGGGTCCATTTTGGGTCGATTTGGGCCGTTTTGGGTGATTTGGGCGGTTTTGGGCGTTTGCGCAGGTGCGCTCCACGAGCCACAAGCCGGACGAGATCTACGGGATGATCGAGCGCCTGTCGCCCGGCACGCGCAAGATCGAGCTCTTCGGCCGCCCCCACAACGTGCAGCCCAACTGGTGCGCTGCTGCTTCCGGGGCGTTTGCGGCGTTTGGGGGCGTTCCGGGGCGTTTCGGGGCGTCCCGGGGGCGTTTCGGGTGGGTTTCAGGGTGTTTGGGGGCGTTCCGGGGCGTTTCGGGTGGGTTTCAGGGCATTTTGGGGCGTTTTGGGCGGGTTTGGGGGCGTTTGGGGAGGGTTTGGGGGCGTTGTGGGGGCGTTTGGGGAGGGTTTCGGGGCGTTTGGGGCGTTTCGGGAGGGTTTGGGGGCGTTCCGGGCAGTTTGGGGGCGTTTCAGGTGGGTTTCAGGGCGTTCCGGGCAGGTTTTGGGATGTTGTGGGGTGTTTTGGGCGGGTTTGGGGGTGTTTTGGGTCGTTTTGGGGGCGTTTTGGGGCGTTCCGGGGCATTTCAGGCGGGTTTGGGGACATTTTGGGGGCGTTCCGGGGCGTTTTGGGTGGGTTTCAGGGCGTTTCGGGGCATTTGGGGGTGTTGTGGGGCGTTTCGGGCAGGTTTCGGGTAGGTTTCAGGGGTGTTTTGGGGCGCTTTGGGCGCGTTTCGGGTCGTTTGGGGGAGTTTCAGGTGGGTTTTGGGGTGTTGTTTTGGGGCGTTTTAGGTGGGTTCTGGGACGTTTTGGGGCGTTTTGAGGTGTTTCGGGTGGGTTTTGGGGCATTTGGGGGCGTTTTGGGCGGGTTTCGGGGCGTTTCGGGAGGGTTTTGGGGCGTTTTGGGCGGGTTTCAGGGGCGTTTTGGGCAGGTTTGGGGTGGGTTTCAGGGGTGTTTTGGGGCGTTTGGGGTCATTTTGAGGGGTTTTGGGGCGTTTTGGGTGGGTTTCGGGGTGTTTTGGGCGGGTTTTTGGGCGTTTCGGGGTGTTTTGGGGCGTTTTGGGCGGGTTTTGTGGCGTTTTGGGCGGGTTTTGGGGTGTTTTGGGGCGTTTTGGGGTGTTTTGTGGCGTTTTGGGCGGGTTTCGGGGTGTTTTGGGCGGGTTTTTGGGCGTTTCAGGGGTGTTTTGGGGCGTTTTGGGCGGGTTTTGTGGCATTTTGGGCGGGTTTCGGGGCGTTTCTGGCGGGTTTTTGGGCGTTTCGGGGTGTTTCGGGGCGTTTTGGGCGGGTTTTTGGGCGTTTCGGGCGGGTTTTTGGGCGTTTCAGGGTGTTTCGGGGCGTTTTGGGCGGGTTTCGGGGCGTTTCTGGCGGGTTTTTGGGCGTTTCGGGGTGTTTCGGGGCGTTTTGGGCGGGTTTTGTGGCGTTTTGGGCGGGTTTCGTGGCGTTTTGGCGCGTTTCGGGTGCGATTAGCGTTGTTCCGCGGCGTTTGGCGACGGGGCGCGGCAGGATCACGCTGGGGAACCAGCTGGACGGCATCCACCTGCTGGACCCCGAGGTGGTGGCGCGCTTCAAGCAGCATTACCCCGACGGCGTCATCGGCAAGCCCAAGGGGCTCTGAGCGGCCTCCACACCCGCCGTTCGGGCTACGAGGTGATTGGGGGGGAGGGGGGAAGGCTTGCGGGGTGAAGTGGAGGGTTCGCGAGGTGAAATGTGGGCATTTTGGGGGTAAAATGGGGGTTTATGAGGGGAAATTGGGTTTTATGAGGTAAAATGGGGGTTTATGAGGGGAAATGGGGGAGTTAATGAGGTAAAATGGGGGTTTATGAGGGGAAATGGGGGTTTTATGAGATGAAATGGGGGTTTTATGAGATGAAATGGGGGTTTATGAGGTAAAATGGGGCAGTTAATGAGGTAAAATGGGGGTTTTATGAGAGGAAATGGGGGAGTTAATGAGGTAAAATGGGATTTTATGAGGTAAAATGGGGGTTTTATGAGGTAAAATGGGGGTTTTATGAGGGGAAATGGGGTTTATGAGGTAAAATGGGGGTTTATGAGGTAAAATGGGGGTTTATGAGGGGAAATGGGGGAGTTAATGAGGTAAAATGGGGGTTTATGAGGTAAAATGGGGGTAAATGGGGGTTTTATGAGATAAAATGGGGGTTTATGAGGTAAAATGGGGGTTTATGAGGGAAAATGGGGCAGTTAATGAGGTAAAATGGGGGTTTCATGAGGGGAAATGGGGCAGTTAATGAGGTAAAATGGGGCTTTTATGAGGTGAAATGGGGGTTTATGAGGTAAAATGGGGGTTTATGAGGGAAAATGGGGCAGTTAATGAGGTAAAATGGGGGTTTCATGAGGGGAAATGGGGGAGTTAATGAGGTAAAATAGGGGTTTATGAGGTAAAATGGGATTTTATGAGGTAAAATGGGGGTTTTATGAGGGGAAATGGGGGAGTTAATGAGGTAAAATGGGGGTTTATGAGGTAAAATGGGATTTTATGAGGTAAAATGGGGGTAAATGGGGGTTTTATGAGATAAAATGGGGGTTTATGAGGTAAAATGGGGGTTTTGACATGAAATGGGGCAGTTAATGAGGTAAAATGGGGGTTTTATGAGGGGAAATGGGGTTTATGAGGTAAAATGGGGGTTTCATGAGGGGAAATGGGGGAGTTAATGAGGTAAAATGGGATTTTATGAGGTAAAATGGGGGTTTTATGAGGGGAAATGGGGGTTTATGAGGTAAAATGGGATTTTATGAGGTAAAATGGGGGTAAATGGGGGTTTTATGAGATAAAATGAGGGTTTATGAGGGAAAATGGGGGTTTTGAGATGAAATGGGGCAGTTAATGAGGTAAAATGGGGGTTTTATGAGGGGAAATAAGGTTTATGAGGTGAAATGGGGGTTTATGAGGTAAAATGGGGCAGTTAATGAGGTAAAATGGGATTTTATGAGGTAAAATGGGGGTTTTATGAGGGGAAATGGGGGAGTTAATGAGGTAAAATGGGGGTAAATGGGGGTTTTATGAGATAAAATGAGGGTTTATGAGGGAAAATGGGGGTTTTGAGATGAAATGGGGCAGTTAATGAGGTAAAATGGGGGTTTTATGAGGGGAAATGGGGGTTTATGAGGTAAAATGGATTTTATGAGGTAAAATGGGGGTAAATGGGGGTTTTATGAGATAAAATGGGGGAGTTAATGAGGTAAAATGGGGGTTTTATGAGCAGAAATGGGGGTTTATGAGATAAAATGGGGATTTATGAGGTAAAATGGGGGTTTATGAGGTGAAATGGGGGGTTTATGAGGTGAAACGGGGAATTTATGAGGTGAAATGGGGCTTTATGAGGTGAAATGGGGAATTTATGACAAAACGGGGGATTTCTGTGGTAAAACGGGGATTATCATGAGGTAAAACGGCGGATTTGTGAGTTAAAATGGGCAGTTTTGGAAATCAAAGGCGATTTTTGAGGGAAAACGGGGGAGAATTGTGTCAGAATA